>NC_140248.1:11557193-11654693 GCF_949987555.1 Borostomias antarcticus
CGACGCCCGAGACAGCCAGTCTGTCTGTGAGTCTGTCTGACACACACCAGGTTCGTCTCTGTGGTCTCTCACTCCTGATGCATGCTGGTCCTCTGGTCTTTGAAACCCGGGAAGGGGGGGGGGGGGGGGGGGTATAGCGAGAGAAGGGCTCCCTCCTACTGGGTCAGTTTCACCCTCATCCAATCTCTTGTTTACACATGACAGCAATTATCCATAATAATCCCTTCCTCCCTCACTGCTTCTTTCCGTGCTTGCTTTGACTGGACATCTGGATATGGCAGACAGAGGCTCAGCAGAGCCGCCCGCTGACCAATCACAATGTCCCTCCTAGAGCACAACCATTCATCAGGGGGAACAGCCATCACAGTCCTAATTCTAGACGTCCAGAGGTAAACAGATACAGGGGCATATTTATCTAGCGTCGCTCTGTGACATCTGGGCCCACACTTGACTTCAACTTGGAACTCACCCTGTTCTGTCTGACTATCGCGCCTCGGGGGAGGGCGGTTGGGAAAGAGTCGAACAGCTAATGGAGAGCCAGTTTGTTGTACATGTCAGCACTTTGTCACTATTTAGTCATATCGTAAAGTTATATGATTCCCACTCGTTCGTCTTCATCCGACTGCTTGGTTTCACAGCATGTTAATTCCTGTTACCTTGACTGCTGTCTGCAAGTTACATTGTGGCGTGTTATCATTGGAACATGGGCTAGTGTTAAAACAACATTTTCCCACAGAGCATTATGAAAACATTACAACTGGCTCGAAGTAATGTGGTGAGAGCATGAACTGTAAAAGCTATAGTAAAATCTTACATTGACAACAAATGACAAATGATTATAACTAAATCCAGCATTATTTACTCTGCAATCCAACATCGACAGGTCAAACTAACTATCCCACAAGATGACCTGAAGAAGATTATCTAACCTGTGATACAGGCTAATAATAAATTACATAAATCTGGCCAATTAAAAGAGGTAGAGAAGAAAATGTCTTCTGTCAGTTCAACGAGGGAGAATGGACCAGGGGTAAGAACCCCTTTAAGAGGAAAGCACATAAGTTCACGCTCCATGAAGAGCTAATAGCTGAGTCGTGTGGTTCAGTTGTGGAATTCCTGATTTATGGCCTCTGACTCACACTCTGTCCCTGCCTCAGTTCCGGTAAGCACCAGAGAGGTCATGGGGGACAGAGTGTGTGTGTGTGTGTGTGTGTGTGTGTGTGTGTGTGTGTGTGTGTGTGTGTGTGTGTGTGTGTGTGTGTGTCTGTGTGTCTGAGGGGTAACATGGCATTGTTGCGTCAAGGTGGAGGTTGTGAGGACAAAGCCCACCGCAGGGTCAAGCTATGAACGGTTGTCAATGAGTCACACACACATGCACGCACACACACACGCACGCACACACACTCACCCGGTGGCCTTAACACACAGGTCTCTAATTATCCATAACACAAACGTGGGCGCGCACACACACACACACACACACACACACTTAGAGGCACATTCACATAGAACCACAGTCTCAAACACACACACACACACACACACAAAGGCACAAAAACACAAATCTCAAGTGCATGGATGTCCTTTCCCAAACACACACACACACACACAGTGGAATGCTGAGTGTCACATTGGTTACACTGAGGCTGTCCAGACAGAACAGGCAGTCCAGTTAATACTGGGAGACTTTGGAAAGTGGTTGAGGCATAACATAATTATCAACATTTACATATACATATAAGAGTGATTTAATAATTTAATGACACAAACTCTTGTGAGGCTTCTAGTTTGTTGTGAAAGTTGATTAAACCAATACCATAATGACCACCATCGGTAGTCTTCCTCTAATTCTTACGGCATGGATCAAAACCTTGATCATGCTGAATAATCAATAGAAGTGACATTGCATGATTGTGTAGGATAGAGCATTACTGGAGCAGTTTGCCTACACAGCATGTATGATTTGGTGATCCCTGTAAACAATGACCCAGATAACCACTAACAGAGACTGGTTAACATAACAGAATAATGTCACCCATAAATACCATGTGGCCTGCCAAGGTCTGACTCTATTCTCCGATGCAGTACAGTATGTGCGTGCATGTGTGTGTCTGTGTGTGTGAGAGAGAGTGAGCGAGCGAGCAAGAGAGAGAGAGAGAGAGAGACGGTCTGGCCTGGCCTTATACAGTAGTTTGGTCAAGGAAATTCAGTCATCGTTCTGTCATCAGTCACAGAACAGTGTTGATCACCTGAAGCGGCATCGTCTTGGACGTACTGTACGTACACTACACAGGCTCACATTAAGGATAATAGCGCCTGGCGATCTGACAGAGGCTTTTGTTCGCTTGTTGGATTTATGATTGAAACCACAGTTATGGCCTTGGCGACACTTTGGAAAATCATTACATCGCTAGGTTGTAATATTTCAAACAAAATGACATTACAAAATTACATTTCATCATCAGCAAATAAATAGTTCTGGTCTGCTGCCTGTACGTCAATGAAAGAGCAGCTGTTAATTAAATACACTGGCTCAAACTAATGAAAAGGCAGGAGAGCCCCTGTTACTTCAAGGCAGCAGACATGTGATGACGCCATTCATATTAGTCATTGGAGTTTGTGTGTGTGTGTGTGTTTCTGTGTGTGTATGTGCGTGTGTTAGCATGTGTGTGTGTGTGTGTGTGTGTAACCCATTGAATCTAGTTGTGTGTAGTGTGTCCGCTCCTCATAGATGAGATGAGAGTAGTACACTGCATCACAGTCCATTCATCCATTATTCTTGTTACTTTTCCTCGTGACGCATCACTGAGCTTCATGTGCCATTTGTGTGGATGTAATTGGAACCGTGTTGTACAGTGTGACTGCCTGTCAGAGCCAACAGGAGGGACCATGTGTTTGTGTTCCGGTCGTAGGATGGCCCTGGCTCCGTGACCCCCTTCAGGCCTGGAGAAAACAGGCCTAGCGGCAGAAAAGCCTTGGCCGATAGCCGATAGCATGCAGTCGGAGTGAGGCTCCAAAACGTCTTGACCAATAACAAAAGTGCAGCTCAAATTAAGTCCCGACCAATAACATGCAGCGAAAGTGCGACTCATGCGGCCGTGCGTCACATGGCTGGTCTCTGGTATGTGCCACGGGTGCCAAGGAAGCACAGATCATAAGAGAAAAGAGAAAACACTGTTTTCAGTAGTGAAATAGGGTGAGGAAGAGTGAAGAATGCACAGGGAAAAGAGCTTCCAGAACCATGCAGACAAATTCTCCCCTTCTCCCAGTTAAAGACTTTATAAAATATCAGGAAAGTAGCTGACCATCGGTGTGCTATGAGCAGCTCGTCCTTCATAAACAGAACCACACGACAAGACGTCACGCAGTTAGGTGTCAAAGATCCAGAGCACACCCATTTGAGTTTTTACATAACACACACTTGCGAAACTCCTGTCCCGGAGAAGAGCTGTTTGTGAAGATGGCAGCACTGGCTAACTGCTTGCGTCACCTCTTACACGGGGGCTGGGCTGACAGTGATTTAACACGGATTCATCCCACAGACGCCATCTTCGGCACATCCCCTCAAAATGCTTTAGCAATTACATCAGTGACCTTGTTAAACCCCCCCCCCCTCCTCTTCCACCCCCCTCGCACACCCACCCCCCTGCCAGACTAGCCCGTTAGATTCATGGGGCCAACAGACATCTCATTAATCAACCCGAGCTTAATGGCCCAAACCTCGGAAAATTAGCACCTTAGCTCCGAACCAGCTGCTGCTATTATGGGCAGTCTGTGGGGACACAGAACTTTCGCTGTCTCGGAGTGCAGGTGTTCTGGGTCATTTATTCAGGGACATGCACAGGGGTGGGGCGACGGCGCTCGATGGGGGTTGGGGGGTGGGGGGGCGTAAAACATAAAACAGAGTAATGTGGCTGTCCAAGATGGATGGAAACTGCATTGTCTCATGGTTTGGATACTGAGGGAGGATTCTCTGGATCATGTGAGGGTTGATTTCCCCATGAGGAGACATTTCTGGTCGTATAACAAGTACAGTACTGTAACCTGTGCACACTGGCTACAGTCTTGGTGGACCAAGAATGTCCCGAGGATGTGATGAATAGCATTAAGGGGATACTATATCAGCAGCCATGAATAACACAATAGACCGAGCACGCACAATGAGTCCCGTGGGTGGATCAAGCAGGATTCTTTTCCCACTGTAACAGGTGGTCTAACACATTGGACTGTTGGATAAGTAACAGTGTTTTAGTGTTATTAGAGTTCCTCTGTTTGTTTGTTTGTTTGTTTGTTTGTTTGTTCTTGCATTTTTAATAAGGGAATGATGAGCCCTTCACTGACCATGTGTGTGCTTTTATCAGAGCCAATACAACATCAACTACTCAGAGTTTTTGTTGTTGATGATTAACATCGACTATGAAGTCAGTGGAATGGAAGAGTTCCTGCAATGACCTCAAAACCCCTCACAGGCACATCATAACACTACACAAAGTCATGACATAAGCCCCTACAAAGCTCTAATGTCTTTAAAAAGCAGGGCATCAGTGGATTGGATCATAACTCACAAACAGAGGGGCACTTCAGGTGACCCTCAGTCAGTCACCCCTCATGAATCTCAAAATTACACCCTCGGTTGCAGGGCTAGTTAAAGGGTCCAGAGGAGTACAGCTGAGACAACACCTGGAACCCCTCAGCGACACCACAATCTCCGATGAAAAACAAATGTCAGCGCCCGGCCCGATGCTGGACCCCAGCACTGTTTATGCAAAGGGAGATTAACTATTGGCTACTGCCCATTCTAGAAACTACTTCTGTCCCCGGACTCTAGAGGGAACAAGTAGCCTAAATAGACTTTTGACCCAGATTTTGAAGCAATAGACTTTTGTCAGCTTTGCAAGCATATGGCTGTGCATTAAAAGTCTAAAAGGGCCGACAACATCATGAGACATTTTCATCAACGGGCATAGCATTGATTTAGATAGAAAACGCGAACTGTTGGTAGGCCTATTGTCAATGTAGTCTAACATTTTGTAGAAGTTTGAGGGAATTTGAGCTGGAGTGCAACTGTGGCAGGCAGCTGGCAGCGAAGCTTAGGCTACCTGCTGCTACACTTATGAATAGCCTCTATTTCTGATTTGAGTTAATGACACAATTCAATTGTGAAAATTGTGGAATGCACGAATACTGAGATATATTTTTGTAGGCTAGTTCTGAGAAACCCATCCCGACACGAAGCAGTTAATTGACTTTGACGCACGAGTCGGTGGATTCCTCTATTCACTATCTGTCCTCGAGGGGACAGCGAAAACAGATGGAGTCTCATTTAAACTACTTTAACTAAATAAAGCTAATTCTCAGACGTAGCCTACCCATTCACAATATCAAATGAAACACACTTAGCGGTTTTATTTTAACTGAGTTATTCTCAGTCAGTCTTTCGAAAAACTCCTATAAGTAATTGGTCTTGACACAGTAGGCTACATTGAAGATTCGTAGCCTACACATCAGGCTATTCTTCCTATGACCACTAGCCTACTAAAAGCCCGCAAAAGAAAAGGTGTTACATACCCTCGATATAGTTAACGGTGTGCTAAAATCCCTTCCTCCCACCAGTCGAAAACCCCAAGGTGAGGGTCCCTTCAGAGTCACGGTCTGGGGCATCGTTGATGAAGAGAGAGAATATCCGTGAATACTTGTTGAAACGCCGTGTGAAACGAGCAGGTCCCTCTGCCTAGTAGCTGCTAGGCAACACTGTCTAGTCGCTAAAACGTCCCACTTGATTCAAACTGAAATAATGAAGCCGCCTCTGACGTGATGGGGTTTTTGCCGGAGCTGTGCTGGCCCGCCTCGCGTTCAGCACTGAATGGTATGGGAGGGTTAAACGGGACAGTGCAGAAACACACAGTCCGCTCTTTTGTGAGTTTAGGACGGCCAGCAGGCAGTTCAGAAGTGGCAGTGCCAATTGTGGTTCATTTGAAGTTTAGTTTAGTTGAAGAAAATTAGTTTAACACACTCTGTAGGCTACACAGAGTCAAAGCTTTCCAAGAAGCAAAAACTTTGCGAGAACTATAAGGCGCATTGGTTCTCAGTGAGGTCATACTATTCAAAACTGAAAGAGAGTTTGTATGCAAAGAGAGCTCCTTATAAAGATAGCCTATAGTAAAAAGTAATAAAAACATACAACTTCAATTTGTTTTGGGATCATATGTCGGCCCATCCCTCATTTCCCCAGTCAATTAAATGACTCACTGATGACTTCAAGTGTGTCGATGACCTCACGGACATACCAGCATGGCTAGCTTTGTTTCTGTGGGAAACAGACATGTGAAGCTTGTCTGGGAGCGCACTTGACTCAAGGTGAGTCAACAAGAAACCTCTAGTCTTTTGACGAGACTTTGACAGATATTGAACATCAGTAAGTCATAAGTGTTCAGCAGCATTTGTGTTGCTGCTCTATCTCATGATATGGTTTTAAAAATGAATAAGAAAAAACTGTAATTATTGCCATACAATAGGACGTATTGGGCCTGCTTGAATAGGGACAGGATGGGTAGTAATAATAATAATAATAATAATAATGAAGAATATGAATAACAGTGAGTTATTATTATTATTATTATTGTTGTTGTTGTTATTGTTATTGTTGTTATTTTTATAAAGCACTTTCCATTGTCAGACAATCTCAAAGTGGGTAGTAGAAACGATAGCCTATTGGTAGCACTTTATATTAGGTCCTATTAGTTATAGGTATATTAAAGTCCTATTAGTTATAGTTAAAGGCCATGCATATTAACATTACTAATAGCATCATAAATGTTTATTGTTACTTCTCCTTAAGAACATTAATACAAGTGTTTTTAGTTTCTTATACATAGTTATGGCCATTAATATGCACTTATTGATATTTATAAGACACATAATAAACGCATTATTAGTTTCTTATACATACTTATTAACTGTTAATTATGCACTTTACTATGCATTTTTCAGGTACCAGATCTAAACAGATCTTATTAAGGTTAATAAATGCGGTCACACTTTACAATAAGGGTCACAAAAAACAGTTAACTGTTAACTAGTGCTTATTTAGGGTTAGGTTAGGTTACTAATGTTAATTAATACCTTAGTTAATGTTAGGGTTAGGGTTAGGTGAGTTAACCTTAGTTAGCATAAATAACATTAGTAAATGGTTAATAGAGACATTAGTTAACTGTTACTTAATGCTTAATAATGCATTAACTAATGCTTATTAATGTACCCTTATTGTAAAGTGTTACCATACATGCTTTATTATTCACCTATTATGCACTTTACTATGCATTTACAGTGCTTTATTAAGGTTAATAAACATTTTCAATTTCAACTTGGCTGTGTGGTGTATTTTTATTGAACAGGAGTGGATCTGAACCCAAGTCTTCCATGGCACATACAGCTTCTAACCAGCTACGCCACCGACAAGCTAGCTATAGTATATACAGTAGAGTGAGTTTAGAGGGGTGAGTGCAACCCAATTAAATTGCATGAACTCACTCCACTAGTATAAATAATGTTCAGCTGCATTACCGAATAGCTAGCTTTTCATTGGCTTAGCTAGTTAGAGCGGTGTTTGTCCCATGGGAAACCTAGGTTCAAATCCATCCCTGTGTAATAAATATACACAACACAGATGAGTTGAAATCAGTCACAAGTCAATAATAAAGGGTTTATTAACCTTAATAAAGCACTGCAAATGCATAGTAAAGTGCATAATAAGTGCATAATTAAGGGTGTATTAACTTCAATAAGGCACTGTTCTCACTTTAGAGCTGGTAACTGCAAAATGCATATAAATGTGCATAACAAGTGCAAAATTAACGGCTAATAGGTATGTATAAGAAACTAATAAAGCTTTTATTAACATTCTTAAGCAGTTTATAGACTGTTAACAAGTTTCTTATAAAAGTCTTATAATCTAACAATAAATGTGTTTTGATGCTATTATTAACACTTATAAATGTCTTATTAACAAATATTAATGCTAATAAGCATCTTATAAGGACCACATTACCTATTAATTCTTAATAAGAGGGCCTTAATATAAAGTGTTACCAAGATCTTCTATAACCTGAGCATACATAGTCTCACTTGACCATATCCAAATATGACGATGCGGAAGTACTGGTAACAGGTACAGTCAGTAATCCATGTTGAAATTTAGCATGAGCTGTCCCCCTGTGATGCAATTCCTGTGTCTGGGGAATGACATCATCCAAGTCTATGCTGATATTACACAAACTGTTGATCTTCATATCCTGTCCTGTGTTTGTGAGCAATCTACGTTATTATTTTAAAAACTATTTGCATTACAAAATGTGGCCATACCCCTTGAGTCTGAACGAACACCACCAGCTTAAGACACTGTGTATTGCCTGCAGATGTTAGATCAGTAACCCTTTGTATGTATTAAAATATGACATGGTTGGGCCTGATGGCTGGCGGATCGTTCTAGATTTATATCCTCGTTGTTGAGAAATTTACTATGACTGTGTGACACATGATGGAAACAATGGTGGCATTGGAGTCCCCACCACGTTAATGCCCCTATGGAGACATTAATACATCTATGAAAATGATGCAGTGTAAGTCATGTGGTTAGAATATTTGCTGAGTGGAGGATTAAAAGCAGATGAACTCCTAAGACAACCACAGGACCCAAATTGTCTTGCGTTAAGCTCATGTTATGGGCTGCACACTGCTACAGTATGCGCTTTGAAAGGAATGACAGTGACTTCTGAGTGGGGTATTCGTGAGTAGAAGGAAACCTCGGAGTGACAGACAGAACGTGGGTAGAGCATAATAGACCCTAATGTTTTCAGATGTTGCAACAGGAGGATAAGAACTAGGAGCTATTGTCGGTGTCTGTAGCTCAGGAAGTAACGGGTCATCCAATGACCACAAGGTTGGCGGTTTGAATCCTTGCTCCTGTCCACATGTCGAACTGTCCTTGGGCAAGACACTTAACCTTAAATTGCTCCCAATGAGCAGGCTAGCACCTTGCATTGAAGCTGCCGCCATTAGTGTGTTTGTGTGTGTGAATAGGTAAGTAAGTAAGTAAGTAAGTAAGTAAGTAAGTAAGTAAGTAAAGTTTATTTATATATCACCTTTCAAGATACACAATCACAAAGTGCTTCACAGTAAAATCGAACATAGTGGCAAACAATTAAAACAACCGCAACCGATTAAGACAAGTAACTGAGAGGCCATTTTAAAATGCTTTGGATAAAAGCACTACATAAGTGCAGCCCATTATCATTTACCATATTGTAGCAACAACTGTATTTTCCAGGAGTCAGTTAATGTTACGCTTTACGTGTTTCATCTTGAAATGTACAGGTAATTAAACAAATGTACTGTAATGAAACATATGTGTTTTTCAGCCACTTGCGCATGGACCAGGTGCTTGCTTTCAATATTTAATGTTGCACTTGGTTACCCAGAAAGTTTACCAGAAAAATAAACAGGTGTGGTTGGATCTCGGTCACAGGACATTCATATTTCATGTAATCAAGTGACAGTAGGCCTACAGGTCAGGTGTCACTGTGTTTACGCTGAGTGTTCTTTATGGGATAGACTGAGCACATGGGAGTGAACACAAAGGGGGATGAATTTGCCATACAAAATATACTGTATAGTGTAGGCTACATAGCTTTATTTATCTCCAAACAACACACATACACACACGTGCACGCACGCACGCACACAGACACACACACACACACACACACACACACAATTAAATAATTGGCCCACTATTAGTCATACAGTATGCACAATTCTGGCTAATTAAGTGGTTCATTGGAACCCGCTGTTCTGATAACCTCTCTCTTGGCTCCTGCAGTTTCTTTCCGCAGGGTCACTCCTGTAAACTTTTATTGACACCCAGTCCTCTCATTAAGTCCTACTGTGTGCCAAAAGGCTTGTGGAAACCTGACCTAAAGCTTTTATATAGATGGAGGGGGGAGGAAGAAACCAGATGCTCCTAACCGAGTAGAGTAACGGAAAAATGACCCAAGATAAGCATCTAGAGGCAGATCTAACACTGTTATGGAACTATCGCACCAGGCAAGCACAGAGCAGTTGTATTCGATATGCAAAAAATACTTCACGCCATGGCACCCAACATCTGACACACCCATCCCAGCCCGCGGGTCGCTGACTGCTGAGCTCGGCACTCTTGTTCTCCCCACAAAACCCATAGCAGAGTGCCACCGTCACGCCACCGATGCCAGCTCTGCTCCCCTGTCTCCATGGCGACGATGGCCATGTTTGATGTGGGATCCAAACAGATTGTGGAGCAGCTGGCGGACAGCGAGCTAATGATTTCAATAGTCTGAGAGCACAGCATAGTGAGGTCCCGGCCCCATCAAGATGTTTAATCCATCTAATCAATGTAACTATGGACATAGAGAGAGAGAGAGAGAGAGAGATAGAGAGAGAGAGAGAGAGAGAGAGAGAGAGAGAGAGAGAGAGAGAGGATTAATTCTTGTTAAATGTAGCAGAGAGAAAGATGGACATTATTAGAGAGAAGTTCTTACTTAGAAGCATTAGTTAGAAGCACATGCCTTAGACCTCACAAAGCCTCTTTTAATTAACACAATTAGCAGATGGATTAGCTAAACCTCACGAGTCCCATCCCAAGATACATTTGCAAATGCAGTCAGTGGGTTAAAATTGAAAACAGAGGTACAATTCAGCATGCCGACGTAATATGAGACAACTGCTGAGAATTCTTCCATGAACGTTGCATTCATTTTCAACTGGTGCCTTCACTCAGAAACAATAGGACCACCAAACGGTATCATCTTTGACCACCGCTATATTGCAACAGGTGTTCGGAAGCACTACAGATAGATTACACAGGCTATAAAACAAACGGAAAGTGAACCTGATATGAACCAAACCCTTTGTATAGTCTAGAGGCTCACAGGGAACATTCTTTTTTTAACTGTGTGTTTGGAGAAAGAAGTAGCAGGATTCATACTTGGAGTAAGACACCAACAAAGACCATGGATGAAGGTAAGCACTGTTAAAGTTAATGGTGGCTGCATGGCTACACAGCCTGATCTGAGGACAGTCACGGGCAGCAGTAGATGGAGGGGACATTCGTTACAGAGAGAGTACTCCGAGCACTCTTCAGTCACCCCAGACATCCACACAGAGGCAGCTGTGACAGGATGTAGCCTACAGCTGTCAAAAAGAGACATCTCTGAGACATGCCCACCCACCTACCTACACTCTCTCTTTCCAACATACACCCGCACTCACACTCACACTCACGCAGACACATGCATGCACGTGCACACACACACACACACACACACACACACACACACACACACACACACACACACACACACACACACACACACACACACACACACAAACACACACACACACACACAGTCTCAGTGGAGGGGGGATGTTTGACAAGTCTAGTCCTGAATTTGAGACAAGCAATTACACGGTAGACTTAACAGGAAGGCCAGCCCAAAGCAGATCTTTTTTTTTTAACCAACAGGAGAACAGGACAGTGTCTCCACATGCAGACAGACAAACACACACACACACACACACACACACAAGAGTCGTGCGCCCTTGGGGCTCAGCCTTAGCAGAAGGAGCTAGCTGGAGAAAGTGACTTTTCAGGACTAGTAAACACCACTGTCCCCCCTGTCTATGAGAGGACTGACATGCAAATCACTTTGAGACACAAAATCCACAAAATGTCATGCAAGTTGTAGTCATATCAGTTGATATCAAAGTCACCATGCACAGTACACAATAGCTTACTGTAGTTGGCCATTTATCTTTGATGTAGCGGACTTGGGTCAGGCCTAAAACGCGTGATGAAGTATTATCAAGCTCCAACAGCTGCTTGTTTGAACACCGCAGACGAAGGAGGACCAAAGAAAAGAAAGCTGAAGAAAGAGCCAATTAAAGCAGCGAGGGCCTTGTTTAGACAGGGTGTTTGGTGCTGGCCAGCCACGGTTAACAAGGTTGCCTGTTATTTCCCTGAATTTTTTTACAACCCATCTGTGAAAACACCAACCGCTCTCAGAGACAAAGCTTTTGTAAGGGGCTTGGCGAGAGAGAAAAAAAACAGGTAGAAAATGATCAATCTTTCTGTTTATTATCCCATTCCCCCACTTCTCGTCTGATAACCCAAGGCAGGTTCCACTCATGGTCAATAGTGCCCCCCCCCAACACAAACACAAACACTTACACACTCAACCCACCCATACCTAAGCCTGCGGTCTAGCCCTCTTCAGGAATGCCAAACGGCTCTTGTGAGAATGAAAGCAGGGGCCAAAAGGTACGCACCTACAGGAAATGACTGGTGTCTGGCTTTTATTTCCCGAGCCCACTCTTTGTTGGGCTATTTACACACCTCTTTGTGTGTTCGAGGAATTAACCATACCTAGCTGCTAAATGAGTTCGCTGTGTTAACATCTAGAGAGGCAGTGTGTAAAGAGGATGTTAAGTTTATAGTGGTTTAGGCAACAGATTTTCCTTATGTAGCCATCGTCTGCCCCGCCACATGTTGTCCATTGTGAAAGGTTTGCCTTTTCCTGATGGACTCCAGAGCATTGAAGCTTTATGTGTGTGTTTGTTTTCTGGCATGTACCTCAATTTTGGCTGGTTCCTTTCAGTCGACTGTTTGGGTAACAGTGGTGGAGCGACTTCATGGTCTTTGACTGAGGGAATGAAGACGTGACCTGCATTTTACGGCCATGCAGGAATGAAGGGAAGTTTGTGGCTTTGGCGGTAATTGCCAGAGAGAATACCTTACCTGCTTTGCATAATGACTTCCAGACTGTGTGCTGTTCCCTTCTAGTTAGGTCACATACCTCTCCATCAGGGACATGAATGGCATTGTCCTTATGCAAAAGCCATCTTTAATAACCTTATAGTTTGAATTCCAAGCATCGGTCACACTTTACAATAAGGGTCACAAAAAACATTAGTTTTGGTCATACAATGGATGTGGATGGGCACCGTGAAAAATCATTCAAAAAACATGTTAAACACTCAATTTCAAAGACAAGAAACTCACCAAGGTGTTAGTTGGCGTTCTGACATATAATTCACCATAAAGTAATATTCTAGTTCATCTGGAAAGGCTTTTTTAAATATTTAGCATAGAACTATTTAGTCGCAGCACATACGTGTGTAAACTTCCGCAAACTAGGTAGCCTAGCAACATAAACAATAACAATAGCTACCGTAAGTAGTTCCGCTTCCTGAATCCCCTCTGCGGATTGATCTACACATCTACAACGGTCGCTTCAGTACAAGTCAATGGATTTCATAAAATGATCAATAAAACCCTACAGGATTCATACTTTGCAGGCGAATTTGATGTCAGAACACCAACGGACACCAATTACCCCCTCCGTGAGCTTCTTCTCTTTGAAATCGAGAGTTTGACATGTTTTTGAAAGATTTTTCAAGGTGCCCATCCACATCCATTGTATGACCAAAATGGTGGTAGAGCAATTATCAGACTTTCTCAAAAGTGCTAGTTTTGTCAACGTTGTATATGATCATAAGTAACCTTAAAACAGGGCTAAACATGCATTTTCCCTTTACTACTCCTTTAACTAATGCTTATTAATGTACTCTTATTATAAAATATTACCAAAGCATCAAATACCTGTATTATTGTGCTACTGTGCAGTCCTCATATAACCTGCACTGAATGTAATATTGCAAAATAACACAGAAATGTAATCTCTGCTCCTTGTACAGAAGAAAGAAAATTGAATTATAGGTGTACAAAGGATATGCCGACTCAGCTGATTTGTGGGCTGCAGGATGGCGTGTCTCTCGAACTTTCTGTGAATTAACATAACCATTTCCTTTGCTATGAGTGGCAGTCCTCAAGTTTTTTGCGGGGGGGAGTGGGGTAGTGGAATCTGGCACTAGATGTGCTTTTTTAAAACAGGCTGTGGTTTGGAGACTTGGCCTTAAAGGAGTAGTAAAGGGAAAATGCATGTTTAGCCCTGTTTTAAGGTTACTTATGATCATATAGAATGGTTGAGATCAAAACGTTGACAAAACTAGCACTTTTGAGAAAGTCTGATAATTGTTCTACCACTGTTTTGGTCATACAATGGATGTGAAAAATCTTTCAAAAACTTGTTAAACTCTCAATTTCAAAGACAAGAAGCTCACCGAGGGGGTAATTGGTGTCCGTTGGTGTTCTGACATCAAATTTGCCGCAAAGTATGAGTCCTGTAGGGTTTTATTGATCATTTTATGAAATCCATTGCCTTGTACTGAAGCGACCGTTGTAGATGTGTAGATCAATCCGCAGGGGGGATTCAGGAAGCGGAACTACTTACGGTAGCTATTGTTATTGTTTATGTTGCTAGGCTACCTAGTTTGCGGGGGTTTACACACGTATGTGCTGCGACTAAATTGTTCTATGCTAAATATTTAAAAAAGCCTTTTCCAGATGAACTAGAATCTTACTTTATGGCGAATTAAACGTCAGAACGCCAACTAACACCTCGTGAGTTTCTTGTCTTTAAAATTAATTTATCATGTTTTTTGAATGATTTTTCACGGTGCCCACCCACATCCATTGTATGACCAAAACGGTGGTAGAGCAATTATCAGACTTTCTCAAAAGTGCTAGTTTTGTCAACATTTTGATCTGAACCATTGTATATGATTATAAGTGACCTTAAAACAGGGCTAAACATGCATTTTGCCTTTACTACTCCTTTAAGTGTTCAAGTATGATTCAGCCTGAAACGCAGACGACCCAAGGGTCTGGATTCCCCCTCCGAGCTGCTCTTTGAAGGGTTATGTCTCCATGCCTCCTCTCTTCTCCAAATGACTTCAGCACATGTCAGAGGAAGTGTCTTTCTACTGCTCCCTCAGTGTCTCTGCTAGTCAAGCTGTCTTTCCCAATGAGAACAGCCATACCACGAACGCACACTGATGTTAAGGAGAGCACCCGAACCTGAGGTCACTTCAAACAGGGTTGTTTGGGGCTTTGGGTTCAAAATGGCACTGGGATATATATTACTAAACCATAAACCAGAGGCCCCAGCTCAGCTGTAGTGTTATCCTTACACCAGTCTGAATGGAAAGCAGCTGAGCAGCAGTGTGTGTGTGTGTGTGTGTGTGTGTGTGTGTGTGTGTGTCTGTCTTTCTCATTCCCGTTATGTTATTTCTATGGGAATTCTGAGAATGGCAGAAGGCCGGTTTCCAGTCCTTGTGTGGTATACAGTTGGAGCACAAATTACATGCAGACAGTACAGTACCCCTGCTTGACTTAGGCAGGCCCTCTCGAGATGGGTTGTCATGTTCTTGTTCTGGAATCCCCATAGCCCATATTATCTTGCTGATGCTACAGTACAAACCAAACCAGCCCTAGAGAACATGTATTCACAGGATAACCCTAACCTTTAGTTAGACACTTGGTTCTGAGACCTTCTTACAACAGTGCCTCTACAGGGAGCTTCACTATGACCGAGGGTCAGTGGTTATTTTTAGTGAGGGACAATTAACCTCTTCCTTTGTTTTCACCCTGTATTTTAGTCGGTGGCAACCTGCTTGAATGTGCGTCTGGTTTCATCCCGTCCTTTCAGGAAAGACGTGTGTCAATATTAGCAGAGCCATCACACAGGGGGATGGTGACCGGTAAGGAATGCCTGGGTGACAGGGCGACTACTCAAAGAACACACACGCAAACAGATGCGCATCCATGATGCAAGCCCACCCATGCACACACGTACTGTACACACACATGAACACACAAACACTCACGTACACAAACATGCAAACACACACACACACACACACGAACACACACAAACACACGCACACGTGAGCACACACACACACACACACACACACACACTCACACACGCACACACACACTCACACACACGCACACACACACACACACAATAAGAAAAAGGATAGGCAGATACCTCATTCAAAAGCAGGGCCAGATTACCCAGCTCACCTAATTCGCAAAATCCAGACATGAGTGGTGCTCAGGCTTTATTCATCTGAGTTTATTAATCTGCCAAAAGAGTGACTCAACAAGTTGATTGAAATTATCTACTGGCACAAGGATAAACGTTCACCAGGCTTATTGTCTGAAAGGCAGTGTGAACACCACTTTGTCACTTCTTTCCCCAGGGACCTAATTTTGTCTGTGCTGACTGACGTCTCATGTCACCCGATCCTCCGTGTTGAGCGATCACCCCTGACTCATTCCCTGGCCCGGCCGCTGGACTGGGCCATCATACCTGTTCCCTCCTCAGCCTGGGGTCTGCGTGTCTCTGTGTCCTTTATGTGTCTCTCTCTGTCCCGTATGTACTGTGTCCTAGAGCCCATATGTGGAAAGGACGTCTCTACAGTACATTGTGCAGCTGGTAGGAGTATAGCTGATGGGGTTTGATTAAAAGAGGTTGAAACCCAACACTCGCTGTGTGCGTCCCCTCAATCACGGCTGGCTCTACAACACTGCGCATCTTTGACCTTTTGGCCCCTGCTTGTGTATAACGAGCCTGGCAGAGCCAAGATAAGCTAGCGGCGGCGTATGGAAACGTTTGTGACATCTGGAACAGCTTAACATCAAGTAAATGAGTGGGTGGGTGTGGAAGGGATGCCGGCTTTAGATAGATATTATGTTGTCCTGTTCACACAAAACAGTGTTACCTGATGCCAAACTATAGCGGTCACATACTTTGTGCATTGTCGTCATTGACTCTCATATATCAAACAGAGTTGGCACGTTCCGTTATCTCGATTCTTTTTAACTTTCCTAATGGGTTTCTGTGTGTCAGGATATGTGACATACCGAGCATTCAGTTCTGTAACCTGCTTAATCCCAGTTTCAGAGCTTGTCAGGGTCTCAGTCTTCCCAGGAATATCTGATGGCGTGTTATTGTGAAACTAAAAGTGCAGCCTGAGAATTTAGCTAAGAGCAAAGATGCCCAATATCTGTCAACAAACCTTGATGAATGATTTTGCATTCTTGTGACAGACAGACAGATAGACAGATATACAGATAGATAGATAGATAGATAGATAGATAGATAGATAGATAGATAGATAGATAGATTGATTGATACAGTAGATAGTGCTACTTTAATTACAGATATGGTGAGTCACAGTTCTTTAAAATAGGCTATGAAGAGAGTGACCTCTGCTGACTGAAACACAGTTGTGGAATAGTAGCCTACTATTCCATTCATAAATGATGATATAGTCAAACATATGTTTACTTTTAAGATAATTACATTAAAATGGTCACATAGAAATCAAAGCCTATACTTTTGAGAGTGAGTACATAAAACATGATATTTAAGATATTCAAGGGATAATTATGGGACAGTGGGTCCCCATTACACCTTGAATGAGCTTCTGCTGACATCCAGTGGATAAAAGAGTATGTTACGGTTATGTTGACTTGAGCAACTGCCAGGCTTTCCTGTATTATTTAGACCATGGGTTCCCAAACTCCATTAATGTGGGCTTCCCCTCTGAAAACAGTGACACACCCGTGCCCCCCAACCCCTCAAATGTGTCAATTATGCAAGGCAGCGTTAGGTAGCCCATAACGTTAGACAGCTAAGTTAGCTCGGTGGCACCTGCTGCTATTCTGTGTATTAACGCACCGGGATGTGTGACCATCACCATCTGGTCACTGATGGTCACAGAATTCCGCATAACACCTGGTTGAATCAGGGCGACGCGAAACCTCCGGTTGAAAATACGTCGGTTGCTCTGCGAAGAGGGGCCAGCAGCTGATGACACAGTGGAAGTTTGAAGTGCTAACAGTAACTATAGTAACAGTACTCCTATATGCTAACATGGATATCTTATCTTATCACTATAGCTTACAATTAGAATCAGAATCAGTTTTTATTAGTAAAAAAAAATGTTTATTTAGTTTTTATAATTTGTGGACATTAGACATAGACCTGGTCCAGGGCGATATCCTACAGATAACGCCGTTACTCTCAATGCAATTTACCTATGAATGCGCTTCCTCGGCCCGCTCGTCCGAGTCTACAGACAAAACCGTTTCGTTAATCACCAAAGTAAACATATCGTTGGAAAGATGAAAGCGTTTTCTCCGAGGTCGCTACAGTTTGTAGTCCCCCACCTTTCAAATAAAAGGCAAATTTGTACACTTAAATGGCTAATATGCACAGCGCATCGACTGTCTTCTTCTACCGGCGATTCGGCGCTCTCTGCTTTGTTTAGCCTACTCACTGCTGCCGCCTATGTTGGTGATGATGCATTACATTACATTACATTATTTAAATTATGTAAATTAAATTTTTACATTTGCCATAGTTAATAATTCAGCGTAAATGTTCTCCCGCTAATCAGATACCTCAACGCGAGTCTCTCAACACCATTTAAGATGTAATGCAGGTCTAGGCTCCCCAGAACTCCTGCCCTTTTCTTTTTTTAAATAATATTCTCTATTCTCTATTCAATAATCTATTTCTGTCAAAATGTTCCAATATACATTTAGGTTGCAAAATTAGGACTTTATTCGTAGGCATATTTTTGTCATTATTTTTATTAGGCCTACATGCAATCCATGTAATGACGGTGATCGGGGCACCGAGAATGCAGTTTCTCAAAATCTATTTTCGGCCGCTAAACGGTTGTTTTCATCAATCAGATTGGATGAATCGAGGGAATCTGCGCTACGATCGGATTGTTGCTGACGAATGACGACGACAATATTCTCGGCACCAACAACGATCGTAGCGCAGAGAATGTGAGCCGGAGAATAGCCAGTCTGCGCGCTGGCCTGTGCGCATGCGTGCTGGAGCAAGTGGGGAAAGGCGTGTAAAGATCATATTACAGAGGCTAAAGACCCCGTATTTGAAAACCACAACAATGCCTCGCGTTGAGGAATCTCAACTGTCGATTCATCCAATCTGATTGATGAAAACAACCGTTTAGCGGCCGAAAATAGATTTTGAGAAACTGCATTCTCGGTGCCCCGATCACCGTCATTACATGGATATACTGGCTCGCGCTGGATTTTAAATTTCTTCTACAGGCCTCCGAACTACACCAAAGTATACTCTCTCTCTCTCTTTCTCTCTCTCTCTCTCTCTCTCTCTCTCTCTCTCTGTCTCCAGTAGATTCCATTTTAGGGAGGAAATTACCACTCTTGTCAATGTATAGATATTTATCTCCTGTTATCAGAAAGTCATGAGAGGGTAACAGTAAAATTCTAAGTTATGAGGAGTTCAGCCCAGTTCACTGGTTGCTATGGGAATGGTGCTTACAGAATGGCTCCATCAATGTGGTCCTCCCCTCTGAAAACAGTAACACATCCGCGCCCTCCCAACCCAACGTTAAACAGCTTAGCTCGGTGGCACCTGCTGCTAGTTAACGTTATGACGTTTTCGCACAATACATTCATGCCTGCGGGGGGAGGCTCTCTCTGCACTATCCAAAAATTTAGTATACATCTATCCTATTATTTATTTCGATCTTCTGACCTTTAAAATCACCTTTCATTCATAAAAACCATAGACATTTCAAAAATAAACCAGGCCAGGTCCAGCCTGGCTTATGTGCGTGGCTGGCATGTTTCTGTGCAGGACTGGGTTGGGGTTGGGACAGGATCTGATTTATAAGGCAAGGGGTAAAGGTTGGAGTGAAAGGATGAACATGTGGAGGTTTGGGGTATAGTGCCATAAAGTCATCCCCACCGGGTCTTCAACCCCAGTTGGTGTGCTGGGACTACTGTACGGTGGCCGACGCGTGCAAATCACAATGGCAAATCCGGAGCACAACGTCAAGTTCAAAAAACACAACCGCAAAGTTCAAACACAACAGCAAAGTTAAAAAACACAACAACAAGTCAGAAAACATAACTGCAAGTTGGAAACACAAATGCAAGACAGAATACACAACAGCAAGAGAGAAAACACAATCGCAAATTGGAAACCACGATAGCAACTCCCCAAAACACAACGACAATAACCAGAAATTGTTTGTTGTTTGTTGTTGGATTCCATTACCCCCTTAATGATACAGACTACTACCACTTGGTGGTGTGAAGTTATTTCATCTCACACAAGCGCAGATCGTAGGTTTCACTTGGCTACTGGCACAAACGGGAAACCTGTGTATACCCCCACCTCTCCTATGTGAGAGCAGGCTATTCTCCAAAGCAGCGTAACTCTAAAAAGAGAAATCAAAAGCCCTAAGGTGTCTTCCTTCCTTTCCTACTAAATTCTAAATATATAGATAATATAAAATTACAAAAAGCATACAGAGTTTACAAATACAAAGCAGTTTATGTGTTACATTGTAGCAATAAAGAGCAATAATTGAAGAGAACAATTTTATGTAAGTCACTTACGAAAATGTAATAATAGTGTCTAAATATATACAGAATAGCAAAATACTAAAAATATACACGGAATCTTGTATAATGTGAAGTGAAATGCTATGTAATTATCACGAGGCAGTAGTCCCACACACTAAAATGAAGGAAACCAAAACCAACCTTTGATCTCCACTGCACAAGTAGAGTAGTGGTCAGAGCATTAGAAACACCACCCAGAAGACTGGGATTCAAGACCTGGTGGGGATGACTTTATGTTATCATCTGTGTAACTGCTTTAGCCACTGACGGCTACCATTAATGTTATGGAAGCTGCTCCTAGTTGTTGTGAGCTCATGAGCTAACTGGCTATCCCGCTCTTATTGGGCTGGATTAGCGTTGGAAGCATTGGAACTGATGTGTCCAGGCGACAAGACCTACTGTATCTTAAATTATCAGACATTATTTCATGTCATTTCAATTCACAGCAATTTCAGTGGCATGACTAGCGTCCGTTCTACCAGTACTGAACAGAAACAAGCCAGCCACGCACATGAGTTAGGCTGGACCTGGCCTGGTTTTTCTTAACAGTATATCGTAAGTTGTATATTGCACTGTATTTTGTTTGCACTGTTTTTTTGTATTGCATTAGCACTGCCATGTCTGTGCACTGCACTGTCCTGTCCTGCACCCATATGTCATCTGCAACAGCATATGTCTTAACCCTAGTCAAATTCCTAGTATGTGTTAACCATACGTATACAGTAGCCTACATTGCAAATAAAACAGATCTTGAGAATCTTGAATGTTAAACATGTTTTCCATTGAATGCACTTGGGTAACAGAAATGATTGTATTGTCTGATGAGCAAACATTCACATTTGAGAGAATTATTTCCATGTAGGCTACAGGTATGTTTGGAAATGAAAAACAGTGTGCAGCATAGATAAATCACCATATGGATCTAGAGAGACATCTACTAGACAATATCCTATCAGCCTGGTATTATATGCCAACATGCTCATGCAAAATATACATGCATGCCTATCTTGTATTAGGCCTAGCCTAAAATATTTTTTAAAAAGTGGATGAAAAAAGATAATGACCAAAGTGAATGCTAGCCATCACGTTTGCTTTATATTATAAGAAACACATCAGTCAATTTGTGTAATTTCCCAGACTCGGTGATTAGGCCCAATTAGCAAAGACTGTATATGTTAAAAGGTTTATTTTTTAGATAATATAAAATCTTGCCTGAACTCGACTGTAGCTACTGTAAACGTGCAGACAAGCATGCATACCAATTACCGTAAGTATAGTAGAGTAGGGCCGAACGGGCAAGATTCGGATGTTTTTCTCAGAAAACTCATAAAATGTTCTATGTCCCTCCTGACCTCGATAGGATACCATGCTACAACTGTAGAAGTCAAGACCTGTCAGATTTTTCAATATATATATGAACCCGGGTTTCTTATTTTCCATTTCCTATTAGATTTTTTCAAGCCAGCCTTTTTTGAAATACAACAAACTTCACAATTCGTGTAGGCTACATTGCTTGGCAGATTTTATTTTATTGTCTTCTAGCCTAGGCTAGCCTATTCGATGTTTTATTTTTTTCATCACATCGGATTCTGGTGGTGCTGTGAGGGGCTGAGGTAAGAGAAAAACACCATAGAATGTCACTGCGCATTGTGTAGGAGCATTTGGCATTTTTTCCCCTACATGAGAGGAGGTTCTGTACGTGGCAGAGTAAAAATCATTGCATTTCACTAACCCCTGGGTGCCTTGAACGTATTTTCACATTCCGCACACGGTGTGAAGCAAATCATTTTTTTAAAGGTAAGGTTGCTGTCTTTAGTTTAGATAGGGCTTACACGGGTTTAGCATATTGGATCTGCCTGCATGAAAGACGCTGATGTTGTGGTGGTGAAACATGTTTGGCCAGGTGGTTGTCTAAAACTAAACTGTAGCCAACATTTCGGGATTATTATTTTCTTGTAGGCTACATCGTTTCAGCTGCTGAATCAGGCCTTTTTAAAAACAAATTGAGCAAACTAGGCATAGACTTGATTCGGTTTGGGGTAGCCATACGTTGCCGATCCTATGCAATAGGCTATAGGGAAAGTTGTAGCCGCTATTTTATCACGGTGTTGGACAAAGTTTTTCTTTTCTTTTAGTAGGCCTACCAGGTTGCATTAACACATGTAGGCTATCTCGGTTTCATAGCCTATAATTTTGAGGTATCAGAACTGCCCTCTGCATTGAACCGTTATCTTACACTTTGAAGGGGACCTCTAATCGTGGAGGATTCTAGAAACGTCGCTGACGTCCGTGTGATTGTCCCGACAGACTGTCTTGGGTCTTGATCTCATCTTGTTAATCTGTAGACGTCTTTAGCCTGCACTGACAATGTGGTACGCGATTTGGTTGGTGTGTAGGCCTATTCTAAATGTATAGCCAACAGAGAAAATAATATAGCCTAAGGAGCCCAAGACTGCCATTTGTCATGTCCAATATGGCTTGTAATTGTGAACCACCCGTTGCATGAGCGTGATAACCTTTTGTTAAATCAGGCAATATGACTCTGACACCTGCTACAATGCTAACTGTATGTGTAGAATGGACTTTGACAATTCAAACGCCCAGATGACACCCCAATCAAACGACGACTTTGGTAATATTTTCCTCGTTGGTGTCAGCAGCGTAAAATACTCCGAAGATGATTTATAAGAAAAATCTGTAGTGTATAGTCTATTTGTGTAATTACATTTAAATTGTAGGGGGCAGCGATGTTGTCACTCCGCGTGAAGATGCCCGTTCCAGTGTTGACCTGTTTTATATCATCTCCCTGGGATCTATGCCAGGCTTTCCATCCTTAGAGAAAATTATGCTTTTGAACTGCATTTAGCTTTTTGTATTGACTCACTGGCATTTCTGAATGCTTTCAGTCCTGGCTACTCCTTAAAGGAGTAGTAAATGGAAATCATGTTTGGCCCTGTTTTAAGGTTACTTATGATCATATAGGCTTACAATGGTTCAGATCAAAACGTTGACAAAACTAGCACTTTTGAGAAAGTCTGATAATTGTTCTACCACCGTTTTGGTCATACAATGGATGTGGGTGGGCACCGTGAAAAATCATTAAAAAAACATGTAAACTCTCAATTTCAAAGACAAGAAACTCACAGAGGTGTTAGTTGGCGTTCTGACATATAATTCACCATAAAGTAAGAATCTAGTTAATCTGGAAAGGCTTTTTTAAATATTTAGCATATAACTATTTAGTCCCGGCTCAGTGTGTAAACTTCAGCTTGAACTGATTCCGATCTCGCGCAATGCCTTGAAGTAGTTCCGCTTCCTGAATCCCCTCTGCAGATTGATCTACACATCTACAATGGTCGCTTCAATACAAGTCAATGGATTTCATAAAATGATTAATAAAACCCTACATGATTCATACTTTGCGGCGAATTTGATGTCAGAACACCAACGGACACCAATTACCCCCTCGGTGAACTTCTTGTCTTTGAAATCGAGAGTTTAACATGTTTTTGAATGATTTTTCACGGTGCCCACCCACATCCATTGTATGACCTAAACGGTGGTAGAGCAATTATCAGACTTTCTCAAAAGTGCTAGTTTTGTCAACATTTTGATCTGAACCATTGTATATGATCATAAGTAGGCTAATCTTAAAACAGGGCTAAACATGGTTTTCCATTTACTACTCTTTTAAGTTTATTTGTGTGATTATGTAATAGCTACATAAATGCAAGATCTCAGAAAACTCCTGTATTCATCAACACAACATGCTGGAATGTGTATGTTGGAATGTGTTAAGACAAATCAGTGAGTGTGTGTACATTATAAGCCTGTATGTGTGTGCATGTAATCGTGGGGGCGGGTGTGCGCGTGTGTGCACTCCAAAACTCTGTTTAAGTTACGAGTGCCTGCTAGCCTCCTCAGATAAAGGATTGCTAGAGTCAGCTGTTTAAACAGAAACCGAGTGGAATGCCTAAACAGAGAGGACAGCCCAGGCGGTTGACAGCATCATGCTGCTGGTTGATTGATACCTAACTGCCACGTAGGGAGGCTTCTTGAGGTTCTATGGGCTGACAAAACCAGCAGCATTTATGGATGATGTTGAGTCCTAAACCAATGCTTTACAGTATTTCACAATTGGTTTACAGTGGTGATAAAAATTAAATAAAAAAAAACTCCAGAAATATGCATTAATCCAGCTGTGGGAGGATCCAGATTAAGTTCTCTGCTTTTGGTCGTCCTTCTACAGTCAGTACCATCAGTATCATTGCTAACAAAAAAATAAGCTAACTTGGCCTGCGCTGAGCTGGAACACAGAAAGCAGGCTTCACTGATGTCCTCCAGAGCTGAAAGCGGAGGCGGAATGTGCCATCGGAAAAGCTGTGAAAAACACCTCATGCTGCAATAAGGAATCTCTTACATGGAAATCACTCCTGTAAAGTCTTGATTATGAAAATGAGAGATGTCAAATTTGGAGGATGTTGGAGCTTTAAATGTTCTGTGCTGTGAGGAATTCAACTTTCAGAGGATTTGAGGCAAACTCCTGTCTCAGCATGTGCTGTGACCTGGAGTCGTTTGCTGTGTGTGTACAGTATGTGTGCATGCATGCGAGCCTCAGTCATTAATTCATATAAGTCAATATATAATAGTCATCAAAATAATAAGTCTTTTTTTTTCTTAACAGCTTACCCTCAGCTTTACATTGAGTTCAGTCACAAGGAGTTTCAAGCCATGTCTTAATTTCTTCAAAATATCTGATTGTCAAGGTGAGAGAAAGGTCAAACTACACAAAGCTTCTGGTGTAATAATAATGCAAGCCAATAATGTAATTGGTTGTGAAAACAGCATTAAAGGAGTAGTAAAGGGAAAATGCATTTTTAGCCCTGTTTTAAGGTTACTTATGATCAATGGTTCAGATCAAAACGATAAAACTAGCATTTTGGAGAAAATGAATCCTGTAGGGTTCATTCAAAGTATGAATCCTGTAGGGTTTTATTGATCATTTTATGAAATCCATTCACTTGTATTGAAGCGACCGTTGTAGATGTGTAGATCAATCCGCAGAGGGGATTCAGGAAGCGGAACTACTTACGGTAGCTATTGTTATTGTTTATGTTGCTAGGCTACCTAGTTTGCGGAAGTTTACACACGTATGTGCTGCGACTAAATAGCTCTATGCTTAATATTTAAAAAAGCCTATCCCCTAGATATCCATTGCTTGTACAAGCGATCTCACTCTGGCACGGACCGTCTTTCGGCTGTGCTCCCGACAGCAGAGCAGACCATGCTACAGATGGAGGGAGTTAGGCTCGCTGCTGTGCTGAGTAAACTTTTCCTGTTTTCACAGTCTAAAAGCGATCCTCATTCCATCCCCCCCGAAATAAATCTTAACCGCAGACTTTGGTGGAGTACCGTGGCAGGGGATGAACCCAGGACAGAGCAGGCGGGACCGGGACATCGGGGGAAGGAGAAGGGAGGGGGGCTGAACTCACAGCTCCCTATTAAGCCATTTCACATCCTCTCACTAGTTTAGAAGTGTGTTGTCAGAACCATTAGCTACCCTATAAACAAAAGTGCTCTTTTTCGAGGCGACTCCTTTTATCATGAATTAGCCCAGCCAAATCCCCTCATTCCTCAGCAATATTGATTAGGAAGTGTTAATGTCATAATATTAGGCTACGTACACACAACATGAAACCAGAAAGTGTGATTCTAACACACCGTTAGACACTGACGGTACCAGTGTGTTCAGGTGCTTTCAGCCAAACCTGACTTTGCTGCTCTTCTCCTGTCAAATCACAGTATTGATTGTTGTTCCTGGTGGATATCTGGGAACTAGGCTACCAGAAGTTGTGTTTCCTTTCCCCCTGAGGCTGAAGTGCTGTGGTAGGAGCGTCTCCCTTCAGAACACCCAGGGGATTGGAGTGTCTGCTTTATAATAGTCCTCAAGTGTTTGTTTGGGTTATTAGATCCCTTATCTCACTATAAGTGACACATTTCCCTGATATGATATTCTGCCCGAGGCCTTCCCAGCATACCAGATGATACCTGACAGTTCCGCTACCACTTTCCAGGCTTCAAAGGGCCGCGGTGATCCCAAACGAGCCGCGAGATTAAGGAAATGAGGGACTACAGCTAGTTACAGACTGGGAGTGAGTGTGAGTGTCTTTAATTATACAAACTGCAGTAAGTCACCTCTGAGGAAGGGTTAGTGGTGGATCATCATGACCAGATGGTGCACAGATAACATAGTTTATCTCACCACATTATACCTCAGACTAATTATGAAAAATGTGGTCCGTCTCCTTATCCGTGGTATTTGTCTTCCATTGAGAAGTTTTCAGGTAATAAGTGTTGTTCCATCCATTTGTACGAATTAGCATTGGATCTTTGTAAAGCCCTGTTCTGCCAGGTGCTTAATACTGTACATCCCTGGTATTAGGCTGACGCTGCTTGAAGTGAGGCAGAAATGTCTGTGTGATCTCACAATCTCGGAGAAGATGTGTCAGCTCAGTTCAGCTGCCTGGTCCCCTAACCTCTGTCCCCGCAGCCCAAGTCTTGGCTGCACTGTAACGAGGCTACCCCCTAACCTTTTAAACCCTGACCTGTGTTCCAAGAGGACCCAAGCCTGCTTAGTTACCAGACCCCCTAGGTAGGGTAGGCAAGATGGCGGTAGCGCCACCATACTTTCTGATAGGTGAGATCAGACTCCCAACCTCTGTTTGATACTTATTTAATCTCTGATCCACAACCTTCTGCGTAGTTAATGCTAACAGACAATATCTGGAGGTCATTTTTCCCGAGCCCCCCCCCCCCCCCCCCCTCAAGTTTTGGCATGCGTATTTGATGCAGATGGTAGACGGAGCAGGAGGCTCCCAGCCTCCCACCAGCCACTAACGCCACAGGAAAAGGTCTGCTGGAAGCTATGAACATTATTTTCAGCTAATGCGGTCAGTACAAGGACAGATTCATTAGTGAAAACCGTTGTAGCTCTGCTTCTAGAAGGGAACTAACCGGTATTTCCTGCATGGTGTAGACTCGAATCAGACGCAATAAAATAGCACTTTGCTAGTCCATCTACTGCAACCTTCACAGTTGAACTATTCTGTACATTATTGGAATCAGAATTATTTTTATTGCCATTGTAGTTTTTCAACATACTAGGAATTTGCTTTCGGCAATGGTGCATGACATGGTGACCACATTGAACAGGGTGCAGGGATGAGACAGGGCAGTGCAAAGAGCGAGTACGAAATGCTAGTTCAAGGTTAGGATAAGACAAAAAGCAATATACAAAATGCAGTGTTGTCAGTGTATATACAGTGATTGTGCAGAGTGTAATGTGTATGTGAGTGTGTGTGTATATAGTGTGTGCGGCTTGATACAGTATGTGGGAGTGTGGTGCGTCCTATACAGTGCATCAGGTGGTCATGTGCGGTTGGTACAGTATGAATGCCATTGAGAGACCCTGTTTTTACCATTGCAGATGCTGTAGTGGTTGGAATGAGTGTCTTACCATTGCAGGTGTTATTGATCATTGGAATGATGTTTTTTTTCCCATTTAAATGTGTTTTAGCATCACAATGAGGACTCTCCTGTCCCCCCTAACTTGGGCTCTGGTCTGCTGCTGCTGGGGAATCCAGGCTGAGATCTTCACCTCCATAAGTAGGCCAGGCCTGCATCCATACACCTTAGCTCTCTCGTAAACCATCCTGTTTGAGCTCGGAACCGTCTCCTTAGATTATGTGGTCATTTACTGGCAGTCCAATTCACATAGTTGTGTCAAACTGTTTGACATGTGAATTGGAGTACCAGTAAAACCTTATCCTCCTCCCACACACTCAAGAGCATTATTCTCCGGTTTATCTCACCCCTAGTTGCGCAAGAGCAGCTCGTATCATGTCGGTTGAAGTGATCATTGTCTTTATATTGATTTATATTCTGTTCGACGGAAAAGGTTATGTCGATTTATCACCAGTGTGGCGTAAAGCTTTTCTGCTGTCCTTCTTGGCAGCTGAATTAACCTCAGTCTGGCGTTGCCATGGAATTGTTTTCCTACATACAGCTGTATCCCAGTCCCCGCCCTCACCTCAAAGAATTCTGAGTAGTTAACCCCCCGAGTGGTTGGCTGTATAATACTATACAATCTAAGAGCAGAGACTGTGGGTTGAGACACCTCACATAACTCACCGTTATAATTTCCGTATTACACTATCAAAATCAAAGCACGTAACGTCAACATCTCTCAAGGGCTGCCTGACATGGAGGTCCTACACTAGTACATGTATATCACGGGTGGTGTTGTCTTAGTCACAAATGAGAGGTTGTGGCTACACTATGAATGATCACACCCTCTTCTGACTTGCTATTTAACTCTATCTCAGGTCAAATGACAGACCTGATCTTCACGGAGAAGGAGTTGGTCCAGTCCCTGAAGGACTACATCCGAGCAGAGGAGTCCAAACTAGCTGCTGTCAAAAGGTGAAGTCCACATCTTCCCCTCAGGGATAAATAAAGTACCTATTTTTCCGTCTTATCTGTCATACCCAACATTCTGGCACTACATTCAAGTGTTATTAAAAAGATAGTTATCGAAAAGAGCAAATCGCTCCAACCTTTTTTTGTGACAGACTGTAGACTACGCCTTGTACTGGCAAAGCTTGAATAAGGCAGATGGCAGAAAGAGATGACTAGATCTAGTTTCTGATATCACACGGTCAAGTTGAAGTGGAGATGGCGGCGAATCTCTGCAGTAGGCTAGCTGTAAGCTATCTTAAAACGGTATATACCGTTACATCCCTAGTAGCTAATGGTAATCCTGTACCTGCCTCTCAGTGTAATGTTGCTGATTATGGTGATACTGTACAGTATCAGCTTCCCTCTGTGTTTAGTTGGTTATGTTAATTTTATACCCAGATTACTTTGTGCTGTAGCTGGTGACGGTAACCCTGTATTAGTGTTGTCACGATACTGGAATTTCTAAATTCGATACGATACTTTGAAAAGTATCGATACTCGATACCATTTTCGATACCACGGGGAGAAATTGACAACATTGAGGGCATAACATTTTCGATTTTTTGACCTGCTGAAAGCAGACACTGTCTTCCTCAGCCTCGACAGCGCTCCAGACACACGGTCTATATCCAGGCCCTTGCTAATGGCTAGGTGTAGGTTGTGCCCAAAGCAGGGGACCCATGTGAAGTCCTGCTGAAATGCTTTCTTGTTATTTGAGGCATTATCAGTGGTGATGCCAGCCATATTTGACATGTCCAGCTCCCATGTTTCATGTACCATCTCCTCCAACGCCTCCCTCAAGCTGTCCCCTGTGTGCTCTGAGTGCAGCCCAACACAGCCCAAACACCAGCTCTGCATGTCCCAGGATTCTGTTATAAACTGCAGAGTTACTGCCATGAATGTGGATGTGGCCCTGCTGGTCCACAGGTCAGTGGTGCATGAAAAGAAGGGTTTTCCCCCAAGGCTCTCCATGATTTTATCTTTTGTTTCATTGTATAGGGCGGGGATTTCAGTGTACATGAAATGATTCCGTGAAGGAAGGGCATACTTGTTATTTAACTGTCCAAGAAGTTGTCTGAACCCAGGTTTCTCAACAGTATACACGGGGACCTGATCCATGCATATGTACTCTGCTACAGCCCTGTTCAGTTTCTTGGCTTCATTTGATTTTGCATCATACTTTCTTTGTTGTTCAAATACAGCTAGTAGGGTAGGCTGTGTGTGTGTCGCTTTTGTTGCTGGTCGATTCTCCTCAGCTTCTCTCTGGTACTATAAGAGAAGATAAATATCACACTTTTAAAAACCTTGGTTTCTCTTTAGATCCGACCTTTAAATATAACTCAATTATCTAATATAATCTTTGAAATTAAGTAAAGTTAATAGTACTGTGTGTTAAGCATAACAGCATCTAAGTTGATTTACTGACCATTAACTCAAGATTCCGCAGGCTTGATAGCTGGTGTTGTCCTGTTAGCCCAACAGCCATTCTCGAAGCTAAGCTAACTAGCTCTAGTTTACATCCATGAGCTAGCTAGTAGTGAGCTAGCTAATTCCCCTCAGCTATTCAGACGCCACATTGACTGCTTTGGCCCATTGCTGGATAGCTTTGAGGGGGATTAGCTAGCTTAGCTTCACGTTAGCTATCTTATCTACCGCCCCCCCCCCACACACACAATGCGGCGTTTCGATAGCAAGCTCATGGATGTATTAAACTAGAGTTCATGTATTAAACTAAAGTTAATAGTTTACTGGGCCATTTTGTTTAATGTTTCAGTGATGTTGAAAGTGGAGCTGTCACCCTCTCTAAATTCTTTATAGAGATCCGCGTGTCGGTCCTTCAGGTGTTTTGCTAAATTTGTTGTGTTTGCACCTTTCGTTGGCATTACTCTGGAACAACGCTTGCATATGGGCTTCGTGGCATCTTTAGCTTTTCCTTCGTCATTTGCTTCAAACCCGAAGTACTTCCAAACAGCACTTCTGCTGTTTTCTTTATCCACGAGTCGCGGAGGCTCTGCACTTGCCATCTTCGGAGCGAGTGAGAGAATTTGTTGACAAGACAGGTCTGTGAGGGGGAGGGGGCGGGGCCATGTGTGCAAAGCAGCAGCGTGTGTGTGCCTGTGTGTGTGTGTGTGCCTGTGTGTGTGTGTGTGCCTGTGTGTGTGTGTGTGTGTGCCTGTGTGTCAACAACTCGCTGTAGGAGAGAAGACAGAGCGAGAAAGCCAGCTGGTATCGATAGTGTGGAAAATATCGATATTGCGGGAAATTAGTATTGAAACTGTTTTAAATATTCAGAATCGATATGAATCGAAAAATCGATATTTTTGACAACACTACCCTGTATCTGTCCGTCCTGTACTGTAGCTGGGCCAACAAGCTGGACGATCTGACCCGAATCTCCACCTCCGACCCAGAGGGCTTCCTGGCCCACCCCGTCAACGCCTACAAGCTGATGAAGAGACTGAACACCGAGTGGACGGAGCTGGAGAGCCTGGTGCTGCAGGACCCCTCAGATGGTACGGAGAACGTGTGTGTGTGTGTGTGTGTGTGTGTGTGTGTGTGTGTGTGTGTGTGTGTGTGTGTGTGTGTGTGTGTGCGTGTCTAAGCTCAACTATCCTTCCAAGCACCTACAAATCTGCTTTCACAAGGGCTGTCATCTTTCCAGCTTTTAATATTGGCCACATCTTGAGTGTGTGTACGTGTAAGTTTGCGTGTGTGGGGGGGGGGTTGGGGGGATGGGGGGCATATGTTTGCACAAACGTGTGTGTGCATGTGTGTGTATGAACCAACCAACAGCTGTTTAATTGCAAATTACTGGACGTCGGCCCATGTAATCATTCTGATCTAAGTCCCTGGCCTCGGCCACGTTAATATCAGTCATTGTAACTTCCTTTAACACTCACAAGCTGTTCTCTGTCACCAGGGTCAGCAGAAAGACCTGGATTTACTGTCTGTCCCATCAACATGTCTGTGCGCCAACATTAGCTGATTCAAGACCATGAATCACGGTTTACGTTCTATATAAATATTAGAGGCCACGCCATCACACATCTTAGCAGTGAACACACATAGACCCCTTTGATCTCCACTTTGGCTTTAGCACTAGACTATGCTCTTAGCCACTTGTTTAGAAAGGAGATGCACTTCTGAATTCTTGTGAGTAGTAGTGCACTGACTATCTACATAGTACTAAATGCAATTATTGTAAGTCGCTTTGGATAAAAGCGTCTGCTAAATGACTAATGCTATGTAATGAATACTTGGACTTTGAGACTGTGGGTAACACACTATTCTCTCTCTCTCTTTCTTTCTTTCTTTCTTTCTTTCTCTTTCCATCCCTCTCTCTCTTCCTTCTGTCTCTGTCTCTCTATCTCTCTCTCTATCTATCCCTCTGTTTAGGGTTCATCTCCAATATGACGGAGCACCGACAGTACTTCCCAGATGAGGAAGATGAGAAGGGGGCTGCCAAGGCTTTGATGCGTCTCCAGGACACGTACAAACTGGACTCCGAAAGTTTCTCCAAAGGCAAGCTGCCAGGTAAAGAGGCAACAGACCTGGAGTGTGTGTGTGCGCGCTTGTGTCTTTGTGGGTGTGTGCGTGTTTGTGTCCGTGTGTGTGTGTGTGTGTGTCTGTCAAGTTAAAATCCACCTACAGTACATCTGCCAGTGAGGTATCCAATCCAAAGGTGTGTTATCGCAGTGTGAGCATATCTCAACATGCCCCTTGAGTTCACCTCAAAAGAGAGGCAAGACAGAGAAAGATCTGAAGGAATGCAAGCCCCAAGACAGTCTCGATAGCCAGGACAGATGCTGTGGCCACACTCTATGTATATCTTTTATGGTAAGTCTGCATCCTGGTATTTCACCAGCTATGTTTAGGACCAACGCCGAGGCGGAGGCTTCTCACTGACGACAGTGAGCTCTGAGATGGAAATCTCTAGAAATCTTTAGATTGGGTTAGAGTGGTGCACTATAGACCCGAGTCAAATATCAGGCCTGCTGCAATATACCACCAAGTGCTAGAGTACTGTGTTGCTTATAATTCACACTTTCACAAAATCACACCCAGGTGGTGAAGTAAGCGGTTTATGAGCAATCTTCACTGCACTCTGCTAGTGTGCATATTGGCTACTCCTGATTGGTCTAAATTGTCATGCTACGAACGGACGGACATACACACACACAGACGGACACACGTTGCATATAGAAGCGGAAAAAAAAAAAAAAGCGGAAAAAAGTGAACTATCCCTTTAAGCGTGTCACGGCGTGTCCTCAGGGATGCACTCGGACGCCCTGCTGACAGTGGACGACTGCTACGACATGGGCCGGACGGCGTACAACGAGGCGGACTACTACCACGCCGTGCTATGGATGCAGCAGGCGCTCCGTCAGCTGGACGCCGGCGAGGACGCGGTAATGTCCAAGGCCGAGGTGCTGGACTACCTCAGCTACTCCGTCTACCAGATGGGCGACCTGCCGCGCGCCATTGAGCTCACGCGACGCCTCGTCGTCATCGGTGAGGCGCCGCCCACACACGCACACACACGCGCATAACCCCGCCCACTCTTCCAGGACTCTCTCACTCTCTCCACTCACTCTTCTACATTCCTCCTCATCCTCATCTCTTTCTTCTTACCCTTGTATTCTCTCTCTCTGTCTCTCGTTCTCTCTGTCTCTCTCTCTCCTGCTCTCTCTCTCTCTCTCTCTCTCTGTCTCTCTCGTTCTGTCTCTCCGTCTCTCTCTCCCTCTTTCTCTCTCTGCTGTGGGAGTAGTAAGAGAGCGGTCAGGTTTCTAGCTGCTGTTTTAGACCTGGCATCCGTCAAGGATGTTATTGTCTATTGAAGACGGCAATTATGGCGACTTGTGGTGAATTTGTTTGACTGTGAGGTTAAATTGACCCTGATCTTTTGACAGCTCAGGAGAAAGTATAAAATACTGTCACATTTATGATAACCAAGCGAAAAACCACAAACAACTGGTATAGTGGTATTTTGCCTTCCCCTTCTGGACCCACTTCTCTGTGTTGTGAAAGGATGCCATGGACCCTTCTCACCGTTCATAGCCTAGGATTCAACAAAAGGAAATGCTTCCCCAGGGAGTTGGCCTGTGGTGTGGTGTTGTGGTTGAGGTTCCTGCAGTCCAGCAGGTTACCAATGACTGTCTGAAACACTGCTTTGAATAATGAATAATTCCCTAGCCTCGTCAGGTTTTTACTACATCCTCATTTTCTACAAAGACCACAATAAAGTATGCTCTCTCTGTCCTCCAATGGCAGAACTCCACTCCCCCTAACACTGAGAGGGCGGAACTTTTTCACGACCCTTTTTCACGACTCTTAAATGACAGAACCAGACGATTTGGCTTCGTTTCTGTAGCGTCTTCCCCCCCTCTCTGTGGGCGCTCAGTCAAAGCAGCGGCTTGTCTTGTGGTGTCGCCGTCCCAGACTCCAGCCACCAGAGGGCGGGAGGGAACCTGCGCTACTTCGAGCGCCTGCTGGCCGTCCAGCTGGAAGAGCAGAACCAGGAGACCCATCCCCCGCCCTCAGAGGAGCCCATCCAGCTGGGCACCTACGCCCGGCCCAGGGACTACCTGCCGGAGAGGGACATCTACGAGGCCCTCTGCAGGGGCGAGGGGGTCAAAATGGTGAGAGACGGGACGCCTTCACGTCACTGAAAAAAGAGAGAGTTTGACGCCGAATTCCGTACGGCGAATGTAGGTTGCGGATGTCTAACCCCCTCCCCCTCCCCGACCCTTCCTGGTCTAGACCGACGCCAGGCGGAGCCGGCTGACCTGCCGGTACCACGACGGCAACAGGAACCCTCGGCTGCTACTCAGGCCCATGAGGGAGGAGGAGGAGTGGGACAGCCCTCGCATCGTACGCTACCTGGACGCCCTGTCAGACCAGGAGATAGACAAGATCAAAGAGCTGTCCAAACCCAGGGTGAGGTGGAGCTCAACTAGGAACACTACAGTAACCTCAGATAAATATCTCTTTATCAGCAGTATATATAGTCCACCCTAGAAGTGACTTATACATATTTTTGGTCACCATAGCTTCTGTGTCCACTCATACCAGAATAAACCGTCTGAGATCCTAAGTGTACGTTGTGATGACACCGCGTTGATAAAGATGCAGACACACGGTTTACCCGTTCACTGATTTACTGTGCGTCTGTGTGTATGCTTTAAGCTCGCCAGAGCCACGGTTCGAGACCCGAAAACAGGCGTCCTGACCACAGCAAACTACAGAGTATCAAAGAGGTGAGTCCAGGCGATGAATGGTGCTCTGGTGCCCCCATGTGGTCCTGCCTTGGTACTGCACGCATGGCTGCTATTAGGAGGGTGTGTGAGCAGATGGATAGTGGCGTTGTCGAGTCAAGCCTCTGATACACTAGAAGACTTTCACAATCTTAACAGATTGTGAAATGACTGCGAGTATACACTAGACGACTGGCTTCTGCTGATTTTTGTATGACAACTGAAAAACTGGGTATCGCACATTTAACGACTGGACCAATGAGTGATGAGTTTACACTACACGATTGTGTCCAGAATCTGCTCAAAAATATATATATGTTTGATATGCTCTGACTCGGATCAGGAGAAGTCTGTTCTCATCATACACTTGCCGATTTAAATCTGTACCCCTCATACACTTACAGATTTCTGTGGCAAATTGCCACTCCGACTACCCCCAACTAGTGCAGACTGCTGCTGACTAGGACAGACTCGGCAGGATTGTGAATGGTGTATAAAATGGGGCATCATATCGTGTAGTGTAACCTCAGCTTCAGGGTGGTGAGAGTATTGTGTTCTCTCGCTGCAGCGCTTGGCTGGAGGAGGAGGAGGACCCCGCCATCAAACGCATCAACCAGCGCATTGAGGACATCACAGGTCTGACTGAGAAGACTGCCGAGTTACTACAGGTATTATAGCGGAACGGGATATCAACCACACACTGTAAACACACTGACTAGTCTGTCTGACAGACCATCAACGCGGTGCTCAGAACGGTATTCCAGAAAGTGGGTTTAGTGAAAACTGTAGTTTGCTAACCCTGAGATTTTATTGAATTGAATCTCAGGGTAAGCAAACTCAGTTTTCACTAAACCCACTTTCTGGAATCCCCCCCATAACTCATAACATACAGAACATTATTTATTTATTTATCCCTTCTATCTTAACTTTCGTTGAAGGCCGTTTAACAGGACCTGGGTCTTGGTCCATGAGTTTGGTCTGACTGAGGTCGTCCGCTGACCCCGCCTGTCTGTATGTGTCTCTGCGCAGGTCGCCAACTACGGGGTCGGAGGCCAGTACGAACCACATTATGATTTCTCCAGGGTAAGCCCTCTGTGTCCAGGGCCTCCAGGTATTCCGCGGGTTGTCTCTCTGAGAAAGGAGGGGATCTAACAGAAAAGCAGGGCTTCCCCGTGTCCCCAACACATAGGGCAGGATGTATAGGATCATCGCCATCACTTGGCCTGCGTTCATCCCCAGGCTGCCCCAAACTCAAATGGAGCACTTCCCCCCTCTGGGCGAATGGCGTGTTAGCGCTGCCCGGACGGGTAATGCCAAGTCTGTCTCCATGTTTATTGGCCAAGTGATCGAGGGGTCCTCAGTTCCCTTCACCACAGAGGGGCCGGCCATCTCCCCTCAGCCCCCTGCAGTCACGTTATCTACAGTAGCCCCCCCCCCCCCCCCCCCCCCCCCCCAAAAAAAAAGCCTGCTGATACTTAGAGTACGTATGTTAGTAGCTACTTATCAGACAATTATTACATTTTATTTTACTATTAGTAATTTTAAGAAAATGGTTACAGGTCAGTTTTCTGGCATGTAGTTAAGTAGCATGCTACCTCATCTTGCTGTCACATTGCCATAGAGTAAGAGTAAAAGCAAAATGTCTCATGTGCAGTACTCTTAAACACAATCAGATGTTGATTTGATTTAGTCAATATCTTCCCTACCAGACTGCATCTTGATGCAGCTGACTTAGTGTACATAACTTTATAAGTGCGCTTCATGGCGGGAACCTGGTGCAAGTGTTGTCAGTATGAGTTAAAAGCTATAAACGTCTGTTGCAGCGTGCTTTTGACATCCCGGTGGATGGAAATAGACTTGCTACATTCCTGAACTACGTAAGTACATGTGTGTAGCTAGAGCTTCACTCTGTTGTTCACTGTCAAATTTTATCTTCATAGAAAGATGAGCCTGATGCTTTCAAAACATTAGGCACTGGAAATCGTGTGGCAACTTTTTTGAACTATGTAAGTATGCGTGTCCGGATGCTCCTGTGAGAGTGCAGTAGCAGCCGCTGATTGTCTTCTAGCCTGTTTGGCCTCCATTCTGAATAGCTGCTCACCTGGCAGATACTGTCCATTAGCTCTGTTTCAGTACTGGGCTTGGATTGATTGACATGACCATGTTTCACTCCCATTTCAAATACATACTGTACAAGCATAGCTTACTAATGTACTAACCTTGCTACCTATTATTAAACTATTATTGTACAGCGATGTAAAGCAAGGTTGTGAAACACTGGACATCGCCTGAGTCAGTCAATTTCAGTGCATATTATGGAACACATTGTAGGCCATAATACCATGCCAGTCTATCTTACGCCACTTTACTGTACATGGCTGGACAAAGTCTAACTTACTGTAAATGGCGAGATACAATAGAATAAGTGCTGCACGGAAAGTGGAATAGATAGTACTTATTAGGGCTGCACAATATATTGTTTCAGCATTGTCATCGCAATGTCCAATAGTCACAATCATTCTTCATCATTCAGTCATCTGGTGAAAATTCCTGTATTTTTTCATATCGCAATATATATCAAATATTTCAATGTCATTTTTTTCCCAATATTGTGCAGCCCTAGTACTTATGGTTTAGTATTTGATAAACAGTAGTGCAGTGACACATAGTGAATTGTTAATTGTTCATAATCTTCTTTTCCCTGTAGGCGTCATCTATCGAGCTGTATGGCTGCAATGCTGTCATGGATTTTATATTGTATATTAGCGATCCCAAGGAATTATACTGTATAATATATACATCATATACCCATTAATATTGTGTTATTATTTATCATCAGCGTATTCTGTCGGTCAAGTGCCAGACCCTCACATGCTTTTCTTCTTTCCGACAGATGAGTGATGTGGAGGCGGGAGGGGCCACTGTCTTCCCTGACTTTGGAGCTGCCATCTACCCTAGAAAGGTGAGAGCACACCTGACTGACCCAGGCGTAGTTTCTGGCGGGAAGTATTCTAGATCTCTAGCTAGGAGGAGAACATCACACTGCACTAGTGAGTACATAACTCCGACACCCACCACACTACACTCTGCACACACACTGTACACTCACCACACCCCATTCTGTATATAGTACACATACTGTAATTGTGCTCTGCCCACCCACCACAATACACTCTGCAAACACACTGTACCAACACTCACCACACCCCATTCTGTATATATTATGTACACTGGAATTGTGCCTCTCCCTTTATTTTTTTCTTTATTTTTTTTTAACAGTATATCATAATTTGTACATTGCACTGCATTTTGTTGCACTGTTTTTTGGTATTTTGTATTTGCAGTTTGTTGTACTGTTTTGCACTGTCATATCTTTGCACTGTCCTGTCCTGCACCCTGTCCTGTGTCTTCTACAACAGCGTGTGCCTTAACCCTAGTCACATTCCTAGTACTGTATGTGTGAACCATGTACATGGCAATAAACAGATCTTGAGTCTGGATCTGTGGTAACTTGCTGTTACTTACTTACTTATACTACTTAAGTTTGTAATGATGTTGAAATGTTATGATGTAATGTAATGTGTATTTTAAATTGTATGGCTTAATCCATTAGCCCAGGGACTACGAGTGTAATTTAGCAGATGCTAATTCTGGTGCAATTGCCTTTTAATTGCGCACTGTCCCCGTTGAACTAAACAATAAAATGAATGACATGTAAAGTGGACTATGGGTGAGGCTTTGTAGCAGTGCTCTTCTTCGGTGAATGAAAGGTCCTGCAAAGCTGCAAAGATTTTGTGAAAGTCTTCCTAATACAGTTTTACGATATTCTAGGGAATAATAAGGGATGTCTTGTGGGTGCGTGTGTGTCTCCACAGGGAACTGCAGTCTTCTGGTACAACCTCTTCAGGAGTGGAGAGGGAGATTACAGAACCAGACACGCTGCATGTCCTGTTTTAGTGGGAAGTAAATGGGGTGAGTCCAGTCTTCCAGTGTTCAGCCTTCTCTCTGATATCTGTGAGCAGCCAGGTTATATACCAGGATGCTTTCACCAAGCCTAGGTCCACAGAATTCCACAGTGCATCCTATTTATGCCTTTTGTGAGAAGCTCAACACTTTATTAAGTGTTGTGAATATCTAAGCTAGCCTGGGCGCCCAGACTTACCGGTGCGCTCATGTTTCGTTTCTCTTGATTTCACGTTTCACTTGTCTTTCCCCGTTGTGTTGAAAGGATCCTGAGCCTGGGCATTACCAATGGGCATTGTCAATTTCACAATCAATCTACCTGTATCACATGAGATTCAACCTAACCTCCAATCAGTCAGAACATGTGACAGAAACCAGAGTGTTCAATAGGCTACTGTTGGGATGTGCATGGACCAATAGCATGCAGACAACATGGAACAATACCAGAGGGTGTTGGAGGGCAGGAGTGATTACCTACTGTGCTGGAAGATCACACATTCAGTAGGGCTTCTGTAGCTAAAAAACAAACCTTGGGACCAGGGTCATGGATGTGGGTCAAAAAGGACCAGGGTCACATTCCTGGCAAGGATGACTTTGAGGCTAAAGGTTCAGATGTACACAGTCTGACTGACTTTCTTCTCCTTGTTGCCAGTGTCCAACAAGTGGTTCCACGAGAGAGGCCAGGAGTTCAGGAGACCCTGTGGCCTGACAGAAGTGGATTGAGGTTGACCACTTAAAATACAACCACACACACCACCTAAATTGCCTTAACTTTGCAATCAACACTCCTGAAACACACACTCAGACACAAACATACACCGAAAGACACACACACACACACACACATACACACACACAAACACAGACGTTATCCACTCTGATCTTGGACTGAGCTGAGACACTGAACTCTTCAGTATTTCAATGAAAACAAAGAAACAGTATTTGGATTTGTGAATGTACAGTAGGTGTTTAACATTCAAGGGCTCACTTGTGTTATTTGTATATTGTTGTTCTTTTCTGCCAAATGTTTTTTTTTTACAAACTGACTTATGCATAACCACATACTGTACTGATAACACAACCATATCAGATCACAAAATGTTCGTCCCCATTTACCGTATTTATAGACTGTTTTAAATTATGACACTGTTTTGTAACATTGATGATGAATGTGGAGTACAATAAACAGTGTGTTTTATTAATATTTTCTGTCTCTGTCCTTCATGTCCGCTGGTCCGACTCCACTCTGAGACGCTCTAGCCTGTGAGTCTCACCCAGAATAGAAAAGGATAGAAAATCGTATCATATAATAGGATACTACATCTACAATGGGCAATGTGTAAAATAAAAGGATAACACTTCAGGAGTGTTGACCAAGTCTTCTGGATGTGTTCTATAGCTATTATAATTCCATGTGATGCACAGTAGCCTACACAAAAATACCGTTCCCATCATGTTGAAATGTGAAAGATTCCAGTTTCTCTAGAAAACAAATATATCATATCAAATATATCACAGCAAATATTTGATCAAGAAGGTTTTAATGTTTTGGAGGATGACATCTGCCTATTGGATCATATAGGATCAGCCATTTTGTTGATTTCCTACACAGTTTGGGGCAAACTATCTCCTACTGTAATTAATCTCTTCCAGGAAGCCATTCAACAAATAGCTAATATGCCGTCGGACTACAAGGTCAAGCATGTCATAACAAGACTAGTGGAGGCTATCTCTCTCAGTAATCATTTAGAGTAGGGCTGTAATAATTATGTAAAACTGTAAAACATTTTGCTAAACAATTAATTGTCTCAGAAATAATTGCGATGTACAATATAATCGATTTTTAGGGAGGGGGCAAGCCCAAGCATGCCCTCGCGGGAGGTTTCTAGGTGCCAGAAGGGTTCTTGAGCAGTGGCGTTTTTATATGTTAAAAACATACAGGGAACTACATTCTTGCTACTGGTGTGTTTAACACTTCAACAAAGGCCAATAATTTGAGTGAGTGAGTGAGTGAGTGAGTGAGTGAGTGAGTGAGTGAGTGAGTGAGTGAGTGAGTGAGTGAGTGAGTGAGTGAGTGAAGTGAGTGAGTGAGTGAGTGAGTGAGTGAGTGTGTGTGTGAGAGAGAGAGAGAGAGAGAGAGAGAGAGAGAGAGAGAGAGAGAGAGAGAGCTATAACCTGAGCAGAGAGGAGGGTTGAGTCCCAGCTCCCAGACCAGAGCCTTTGCTTTAGTTACTTGCTAGCTACATTAGTTAGCTAGCTTGCTTCTAAGCTATCATACACAACAGCCACTGTCTGGAACTGGAGCCGTTATGAAATGCTACACTCTAGTGCTACGTCTAAACATTTGTTGTTGTTTTTTTAAATGCATAGTTGCGGTTCACAAAACAATTGTGATTATGTCATAAAATCGCGGTTTGACAAGTATGTAATAATTGTTACAGGCCTAATTTAGAGACTGTTATTCAGAAGGGAAGCATGGATCAGCCTGTGTTTTATGGAGGCTGGTCACCACCCTGCTGCTAGAGAATTACCTTCTGCCCATGGTAGAATCTCATACTCAATGCCAGATGTTCTGCTACTGACACCCGGTAATTAGGTTTTGTGGCAACAAGGATTTACACTAAACGAGACAAGCTTGAGGGTGTGAGACTGGCTTCTTAGCTCTTGGTATTGTAGGCCAACCTGCTCCTGGAAGACTAATCCCTGTGTTGCTGCCATTGTGGCCATTCAGCGGTTGGATGAGTAGATATGTAAATGAAGATTGATTAGCCTGTTTTACCGAAGATTGTTTAGCCTTGTCTTACCGCAGGTGACTCAACAATACACAGCAGTGGGAGGGTAGGCCTACGGCTATTATCTAGGATCGTTCTGAGGTCCACGACGCTGACACCACTCTGCCTGTGGACCCGTTTCTGTGTGACTGACTTTTTGTTGTTTTGAAACGTTCTGATTATATAGAATGTCACTTTCTGTTGCTTTGATATATTATACAGAATATTTTAGCTGTGACCTGCTACCTGTGCGTGCCAGCCAGCATGTCATTCAAGACCTGCTCAGTGATCCGCATTAACGCAGCTCACAGTAGGCTATCTGTTAGACTCTTTCAGTTTGTTAATGACATACTTGATCACACTGTTGTTTCCTAGAATCAAATCATCTATCTGGCCAGGGACAATAGCCTACATGTGGGCACACTGACAACACAGCCATAGACCTCCATTGTCCAATCCTATTGGGGACAAGCTCTTCCCTCCACAGCCAAAGTAGTAGGCCTACAACATCAGGGTTCTCCTCCACCATGTCGAACTGGGCGCCCTCTTCAAAGAGTCCTTCATTGAATAGGCCAAAGAGATGGTATCTAAAATGGCACTAACAGTGACGTGATTACAGACGTTGACTGGACTGTAGAATAGGCTGTCTGAGGTGTCAACATGCTGCATGTTCTGAATGATAACTGTTGTGTTGTCACACCACAGCTAGCCTCGTGAGACCATCCTGATCTCGCGAGTTCACTTTGGGATAATTTTTTTTTTAAATTTTAAAGGATATAAAAATGTTACTGAATGAAGTATCAATGCATTTTCAGCTAATATTGAAATAATAAAGGGTCTCAGTGAAATATGAGCAGTGTCACATGTTTAGTGTAAATTGTCACATGACCAGAGCTGTTTACTTCCTGTTTGCCCTATGAGGAGAAGATGGCAGCATCAAACCGCCGAAAGAGAAGGTTAGTAAAGTATGTTAACATAAAGATAGAACAATAATTTTTGGTACACATCATGTTTAAGGTGTCTAGTATTGATATATGCATTTACAATTACTCAACTTTGTTCAGTGTGGCCATAGAACTAGTAAACATGTCAATGGCAACAATAGTGACTGGCGGGATAACACATTGGATCGAGCTATACACATACTTATACACATAACTAGTTATTGTTCTACCTAACCTTCTACTGTGTTTTCTTTTAGTTTAACTATGAGCCAAATTCTGGATTTGTTGGATCAAGAAGACTTCCCAGACAAGGCATGCAACATTGCAGTTCCATCCATCCACCCATCGTCATCCGCTTATCCAGGGTCAGGTCGCGGAGGCAGCAGTTCCAGCAGGGGGCCCCAGACATCCCTTTCCCTAGCATCATCAACCAGCTCTGCCTGGGGAATCTTTAGCCGCTCACAGGCCAGTGTGGAGATGTACAGTAGTCCCGCCACCTGTCCTGGTTCTACCCCGCGGCCTCCTCCCAGCCGGACACGCCTGGAACACCTCCCTAGGGAGGCGCCCAGGAGGCATCCTCACTAGATGCCCGAACCACCTCAACTGGCTCCTTTCGACGCAAAGGAGCAGTGGCTCTACTCCGAGCCTCTCCCGGATGACTGAACATCTCACCCAATCTCTCAGGGAGACCCCAGCCACCCTCCGGAGAAAACTCATTTTGGCCGCTTGTATCCGTGATCTTGTTCTTTCGGTCATGACCCATCCTTCATGTCCATAGGTGAGAGTGGGGATGAAGATAGACCGGTAGATCGAGAGCTTTGCCTTTTGTCTCAGCTCTCTTTTCGTCACAACAGTGCGGTAGAGCGACTGCAGAACCGCACCAGCTGCTCCGATTCTCCGGCCAAACTCCCTCTCCATGGTTCCCTCACTCGTGAACAAGATCCCCAGGTACTTGAACTCCTTCACTTGGGTAAGGACTCATTTCCTACTCAGAGCGGACAGACTACTGGTTTCCTGCTGAGAACCATGGCCTCAGATTTAGAGGTGCTGATTCTCATCCAGGCCGCTTCACACTCAGTTGCGAACCTATCCAGAGAGTGCTGGAGGTCGCAGGCAGATGATGCCATCAGGACCACATAATCTGCAAACAGCAGTGATGCGATCACCAGCTCACCAAACTGCAAACCCACCTCCCCACGGCTACGCCTCGATATCCTGTCCATGAAAATCACAAACAGGATTGGTGACAAAGCGCAGCCCTGGCGGAGGCCAACCCCCAGCAGAAAGGAAAACGACTTACTGCCGAGGACACGGACACAGCTCTCGCTCTGGGTGTACAGGGATTGGATGGCCCTAAGTAGGGACCCCCTCACCCCATACTCCCGCATAACCCTCCACAAGACCTCTCGAGGGACCCGGTCGTAAGCCTTCTCCAAATCTACAAAACACATGTAGACAGGTTGGGCAAACTCCCAAGTCCCCTCCAAGATTCTTGACCAGGTTCCATGACCAGGACAGAATCCACATTGTTCCTCTTCAATCTGAGGTTCGACTATCGGCCGAACCCTCCTTTCCAGCACCTTAGAGTACACTTTCCCTGGGAGGCTGAGTAATGTGACGCCTCTGTAATTGGCACACACCCTCTGATCCCCTTTTTAGAATATTGGGACCACCACCCAAGTCTGCCACTCCTTTGGCACTGACCCGGACTTCCACGCAATGTTAAAGAGGCGTGTCAACCAAGACAGCCCCTCAACACCCAGCGCCTTCAGCAGTTCTGGACGGATCTCATCAGTCCCTGGGGCTTTGCCACTGTGGAGTTGTTTGACTATCTCAGTGACTTCCTCCAGGGAAATTGACGATGACCCCCCTTCATCTTCCGGCTCTGACTCAATCGTAGAGGGTGGGTTAGTCGGGTCCAGGAGTTCCTGAGAGTGGCGGTCCTCAGAGTGGACCTCAGAGTCCACTGTCTTGAGAAGGTGGGCCTGCAGGCAGATCGTCTTGGAAGGGCCAGTGGAGGAGGAGTTCTGTGCCACTGCTAACCGGCTGTGGTTCACCTGTGCCTGTCTACATGTTATTCAATAAAATCTTGAGAAAATAATCAGTGCCTTGTCTTTACACTTACAAATGTTTTGTGAAATGCACAAGGGTATAAGGCTGGACTGTGGATGTGGTGATTAGTCCAGGCCAGTCAACATCTATAAGCTGCATACAGGTGGGCAGAAGCTGAAACACTTGCTTGTTCCTTAGCTAGGACAAAGGCAGCTTGGTCTGGGCAGCACAGGCCCTTGCCAGCAGGGTCATGCCTGTGCCGGGAGGTCAGTACATTAGAACCCCCTTAGGTGGGCTGTATGTATCCTAGGTTCTCAAACTTCTATTTGTGGTTTAGAAAGGTAGAAAGTGCTTGGTTGGTTATACAAGGTTGGTTATGCAAATGTGTGTGTGAGTGGTACTGTTGATTTTCCTCCCTCCTCCTCTCAGCCATATGTTTTCCCCTATTTGGATCTGAAAACAGTGATAGGGATTAAATTATGTTGTCAAGAGAACTGCTAGTCACCAGAAGCATTGAAGAACATAACCCGTGCTGGCATACTAGTGTATGAACAAATAAATACAAGTAGAGTACAGTATCTACTGACTGACTGGCTGGCTGAATGACTGGAAGACTCATACCTGACCTGGGAACTCCACTGAGGCCATCCCAGTGCTGGCTATGGCCCAGTAGTGATGCTGACTGACTGACTGCAACCTTGTCAAAGAATCCTATAGGATCATCTAATTTTCCAAAAATCCTATACGATCTTCTAATTTTCCTATATAATCTTATAGGATTCTCAAAATCCTATTAGAATTTCTATGACCTCTATCAGAATCTTATTGGAAATTATTTTTCCTACTGGAAATCTAAAGTTAATAAACTGTTCAAGCCATCTGCATATTACAATGATACATATTACAATGTTAAACTTGTACTGGTAGTACAATTCACCAGGCAAATCAGTTATTGCTAATGCTCATGTCTCTCATGTCTCATATACTAATGTACACACAGTATCTCTAAGTCTATCTCTATACTATTTGGTCGCAATGACATATAGCATACCTTTGATTTACATTGTCTTAAGAAAACGACCTTCGGTACAATGTCACTTGTTTTTAGCTATTTTTGTGGCTGTTGGCTCTGCAATCTTTAAATGTGACCCTGATGCCTCAGACGCTAATCTTGCTACCTCTGTGTGTAACAGCTGAACTTGAATCAATGGATTGTCAATGTCATCATTTGCAATATTTATGATTGATTTTATTACTTCTATGCAACCATGTCTTAGCTCCACTGAGTTGAACAGCTGTTGTATGTGTAATTAATATTAATTAATAAATAAATACAATTGTCCATACTTTTCAGTAGTATACACCTTTCCATTCAGAATTGCCCTGTCATAGACCTCAGCAGTGGCAAAATATCAAAATGATTGACATTTTCACCTTCAGATGCATTACAACGTGGGTACAGAATAGCTAGACAAAACGGTTTCAGGCGAAATTAGTTTTTGATTGACAAGAGGATTGCAAGCCTCTGATTGGCCAAATGAAAATGATTGACAGCTGGCACGCCCCTGTTTCACTAAACGCCCTCGATACAGGAACGCCCATTTTACAGGCTGCAGCTCGATGATATTGCACAGCGGCCCCACAGCTGCTACTAATCCCCTAATTAGACAAAACACATTGAAAACGCTTGTAGGCGACTGCTCAGTCACAGTCTACGTGGTCGCAGCTATTGGGAAGGCTTGTTTTCAAATCTCCTGATGATTGAGGGCTTTTAGTTTAAATGGAAAAAAAAGGATTCACACATGTTTAGCTGCAGGCTTTATCAAAGTCCTATTAGCCAAGGAGTTGAGACAATCTTCACTGCCGGATGCCATAGTCCTGATCAATTTATTTGTCTACGCCTCTACAGGTAGGCGTTAGACTACAGTTCTGTGAATATAGCTACTTGGGAATCTTTTTTCTTGAACTTTCCTATCTTTACAGATTTTGTTCAAATACATTTAAAATAAAAGTCATGGAAAGTGTGATATTTGCATAATGACTGTTTTGAGAGTCTGAATTTAGGTTACAGCTTCGTGAGACTATCCTGGCCTCGGGAGCTGCGGAGTAAAACCGAATGTGAGCTCTAGATCACGAGGGTCTCACGCAGCTCCCAATAACTTGTCAAATGGGATGAACACCTTCATTTGATAGACTGTAGCCCTGTCACTCGTGTGCGTGCGTGCGCGTGTGTGAGCATGATGAACCGTATTGAGATGTAGAGGAACCTCAGTCACAACTATTTCATTATGATGGACCAACACTGCTTTAATGAAACAGTAAATGCACAGGTACCAGGCATTTTGACAACCATCGTCTCTTCCCACAAAATGTCATGTTGTGCTTTAGGTCTCTGCCCATGTTTTTAGATCAGTCTCTTCCATTGGTTCATCTCACCCCGTCAACGCCTACAGGCTGATGAGACTCGGCATCAGATACTGCTGGGGAGGCAGTGGCTCAGGAGGTAGAGACGGTCTTCAAATGATCGTAGGGTTGGTGGTTTGAATCCCGCCTCCTCCTGTCCACATGTCAGTGTCCTTTGGCAAGATGCTGAACCCCAAATTGCTCTCAATCAGCAGGCTAGCGCCTTGCATGGCAGCTGCTGCCATTGGTGTGTGAATGTATGGGGGTGAATGAGAGGCCATTGTAAAGTGCTTTGGATAAAAGTGCTATACAAGTGCAGTCCATTTACCATTTTACCATTTATTCAGAAGGGAAACATGGTTCAGGCTTGTGTGTAATGGAGGCTAGTCACCTGGCACACCCTTCTGCTGCTGGAATCTCATACTCGGTGCTAGATGTTCTGACGGCATGGCTGGTTACTGGGACTGTTCTGAGGTTCACGATACTCTGACACCACTGCCCATGCACTCTTCTGTGTGAGAGCCTTTTTGTTGTTTTGAAACATTCTGATAACTTTCTGTTCACATGTATTTAACTGCAGACTAATCAAAGTTCAAGCCAAGGAATGGGGACAATGAGTCGTCACTGTGGGATGTTATTAGTCCTGATCTGGTTGTGTGTGTGTTCTGGAGAATTCTACTCATCTACAGGTACAGTTATTTGACTACTTGCCTTGGAAATCTTTTTTTTTTTTTTTTTTTTTTTTACCTTGTCTTATTTTTAGAGATTTTCTATTCATATACTTTTGTATTTAAAACCAAAGTAATGAAAAGGTGTGATAGATGTGATATTGGATATAATATATATTGGATATGAAAATGTGATTGTGGTAAGTCAAGACAACATTGCGGCTTGTGCTGTTGCATGGTATTAAGTGTTCTGAATTTAGGTGTGCCGCTCCTAATGACTTAATGGGATGAAGCAATCATTCATCAATTGTCATATTTCATAGTCAAGTCACTCAAAAGTGTTTGTGTGTGCGCTTCCCTAACAGACAGCATGATGAAACTTGTTGAGATTGAGAGGAACCTCACTCACAACATTTGTCATTTCATCATGGTGGAGAAAAACTGCTCTGAAATACTTAAGAGGTACAAACCAGGCATTTTGACAGCCATGCTTATGGTCTCTGCCCACACAATGTCAGGTTCTGCTTTTGGTGTCTGGCTATGTTGTTTTTAGATCAGTCTTTTCCACAGGATTGTATAATGCAAGAAGGCCAGCAAACCTACATTTCTGAGTAGGCTATTACTTTTCCCTGGTGCGCGGAGACCAACCTATTCTCATTTGTGGGGTCAGTGTTTTGACTAAAGAGCTGCTCTTGTTTTGGCTGCCAGGGAACTAAGTAATCAGGTGGCGTGTCTGGTCTGCAACTTTTCTGATGAGCCTTTTATATTTAACCTTCCATTAGCAAGTAATATCTAGGTTTAGTTTGCTAGCGATGAATAAATACCAGCTATATTTCATATAGAGAGATGGGCAACACTTTTTTTTTTTTAAATTATAAGGCCCACCTATGTATGACCTAGACATGCTTGACATATTTACTGATAATTATAGCTACAACATTGGTTCAGGTTAGGAATAGGGCTAGATCTTGGATTGGGGACCCCTTAAAATAATGTCTGTATTACTCCATCAGAGGTCAAGCCTGTGAGCACATTTCTGAAGACTTCCCAGAAGACCTAGAGGTCCATGTCCGTAACCCTTTCTCTGCATACAAGCTGGTTGGTCAACTCAGGCGAAGGTGGGCCATGGCTGAGCAAGTTGCACGTTCATGTTCTTCACATGGTATGAATTTCATACCACTGTTTCAATTCAAGGCACCACATGACATTTTATGATTTACAATCTGTTCCTTCACATAAATTACCTCTTTTAGATTCACTCAATCTTGACATTTGTTTCGACCAATTCTTTGTGTACTTTGAATGATGAGACGAACAGAGCAGAGAACCCCATTAGATAAACCATATAGACTAACAAACAAACACATTGTATGTATACCATGACTGACCAATTGTTGACTCTGGTCTCTGATGATACAGATGTGATACAGAAAACAGACCACTGTCCCCCATGTAGAGCGCACATGTAAGACAGCTTCACAATGGGATATCATTTGTTGTATTACTGTATGTAATGACTTAAGTGGACTGGCACCTTTGTTCAGAGAGTGGGAGAACAAATCTTGCAGGTTGTGACTCGGACTCCCAGCTTGGTTTCTTCTCCCACTTAGGTCCCAGAGTGTGTTGCCCCGTTCTCATGGCATGCACATACTTCAGGTGTGCAGTACACCAAAAGACCATTTGTTGATGCCCACAAGAAGTTCCATTTAACTGTTTATTGCTTCTCCTCTTGGCTGTCTAGAGTTTTTGGGTGCTCTGTCCCACCTCTCCCCAATGCTCCCCAGCCAGGGGGATCTGGATGGCATTGCTATGAGCCTTGTCCGACTGCAGGCCATGTACGGGTTCCCCCAAACCTTCAGAGGAGAGACGGGTGAGAATGCCAGTGTTGGGTCCTAATGTCCATACTAGCACAGTACCACTAGAGTAGACTACTAGGGCAATAGTGCTTCATTCTATGGGGAGCTCAGCTCAGGGCATGAGAGTTAAGTCCAAAAACGTGGTGGGCAGGTGTGTATACAGTAGGTCAATGAAGATCGCAATGAAGACCGTCTGTTTGGGCAGCTCGTGGACCCACTCCGTGATTCCGATCCGCTCCAAAATTGAAGGGTTTCTAAGTTGGCCCATTCTACACTCCTCCACCGGGTTTTGTGAAAATCAGGTAGTTTATGCGTAATCCTGCTAACAAACACGCCACCAAAAACATTACATCTTGCCCTGTGCTGTCGTGGAGGTAACAATCATCAGTGAAAAGTAAATAATAAAAACGTATCACTGGACTTTTTTTTCTTGTTTCCCCCCACAGTAGGGCAACAAAATGTTCCACTCTTGGATCCAGATGAGTCTTTCCATGTGGCCATGGTCGCTCTTCAGAACGACAAGCTTGAGTTTGTGGTGCGGTGGCTCTGGGAGGCCCTGGTGCAGCTTGATGAGGGTGTCCCAGCAGCTGTGACCAGGAAAGAGGTCCTGGGCCACCTTGGTCCTCTGGCCTTCCAGATGGGCAACATGCCTCTGGCACTGGAGCTTACGCAGCAGACACTGGACCTGGGTAGGTAGAGGATGTAAGACACTGTTGTAATGGTTTGGCCTCACATTGTGCCTCTCCAGATGTTAAAAGCATTTTGAACATCATGGATTAGAATAGTTTCATTCTCAAATGGTTTGTGTAAAACATGGGTTAGACCTTGATCGTGTGATGGTACTCAATGTTAAGTCGATGCTTTTCTCCATGAGCTGTGTTGAAACATTCCTGCCATAGAGCCCAGTGACTTGCAGACTGCGGACCGGCTACAGCACTACAGAGCCCTTGAGCAGAGCGTCTTGCTGAGAGACAGGGAGACCAGAACTCCCCCGGCCGTCACAGAGCTCCTAACACAAGTCAAACCAACAAACCCAACCACATATGAAGCTCTCTGCAGAGGGGAGGGCACCAAAATGGTTAGTCATTACAAAGGGTTTACTTCATGATTCATCTATGTACACAGAGAGGGTTTACAGAAGGCTGGCAGGGCTACGCCATTATCACAAGCTGTACGACTGGAGAACAATAGATGACTCATGCATGCTCCATTGCTCGAAGGAAACGGCGAGAAAAGTCCTTTGTTTGTGTCTCAGGCCCCTGGGAGACAGAGGACCTTGGTGTGTAGGTACAGCACTGGAGGAGGCAACCCACGACTTATTTACGCCCCAATCAAAGAGGAGGAGGAATGGGACCAGCCCAAAATTCTAAGATATCACAATATTATGTCTGAAGGAGAGATGGAGATCGTCAAAAGCCTGTCCAGATCAAAGGTATCCCAACAGACAACAGACTTGCAGTATGTCAATGACTTCCACACAAACATAGCCATGCAAAAATATTTTAGACATTTGATCACTTGTGTTGTGTCCAAGCTTCAAAGAGCAACGGTTATAGACGAGACTGGGAGGAAGCCCACTGAAAAACGTGTAGCCAAAAGGTTGGTTGTTAAATCACATCTGTATTTTTTATTCCAAGAAATGTTCCCCGTCTGTTTTCATAAATGTAGAGAATCGTTGTTATAATGTTATAATGCATGTCCAAATCGCACAGTTTACTACTTGGATTACCCATTTAACATATGTCATGGAACTTTTCTAATATGATGACCAGCCATGATTTCTGTCCAGAGACCCAGGCATTGTCCTGTGTTCAGTTCCACCAATGAAACCTGCCTGTAGTTAGACTTCCCCTCAGGTTGAGAGCAGGGCTTTTGACTGGAATTGAAAGTGACACTATTGGCAAACATTGAAATCATAATTAATGTTTAACAGTATATTATAGGGTAATTATTTTGTATGAATTATATTTAATCTTCGAGTGTAAACGTACTGTGGGCTATGATTAATATTCTCCTGTTAATCAATATGGCCCTTTTGCCTCATTTCTCTTTGCATGATACATTTTGCCTCTTAAAGGCAACCTTTGGCTATTCTGAATGTATCGGACAACGCAGACAGGAGGCATAACTGTTGACTCTCTCCTGTGTTTGCCAGTGCTTGGCTGGCTGATTATGATCACCCTCTCATCTTCAAAGTCACCCAGTTGATTTCTGATGTGACAGGACTGGACATGAAGACTGCTGAAATGTTCCAGGTGCTGCCATGATTATAGAACCAGTGTACAGAAGTAAATATGGTATTAGATGTTTAGGACTGGGTATGCCTGTGAAATACGACGTGTTTCGGGTTGGACACAAGCTATCTTGACATCAGTATAATTTTGACATACTGTATTGTATAGTCTTGTACTGTAGGTGGGACAGGGGTTTCTCACGCTGCATGCTTGGATGCTAAACATTTAAATATATCAAATGTTTTTCAGGTTGCTAACTATGGGATTGGTGGACAGTATGATCCTCACTATGACTCCCAGGTACAGTAAGATATAGCAAGAAAGATTGACCTGCTCATACCATCTTTATTTATTTTGTCCAACAAGCCCAAGTCATGTTATGACTCTGTCCCCAGTTGCCAATCGACTTGGATTACATCGCCAGAGGAAACCGAATCGCAACCATCTTATTCTATGTAAGACTTAAATGTTATGGCTGTATTAGGGAACTGGGTAGTCATTAATAGAGGTGATTCTCCTCTATTTTGACATCCTCATTCCATTATCATAGCCTCATGAAACCATCCTGATCTCTTGAGCTCGCATTCTGTTTCTCTTGCAAATCAGTCTGGATACTCCATAGAGATCCGTTTCTATCAGATTGGAAAACGATCTAGCCAATCAGTGTTCTAAGAACGAATTTCAAACCTCTATGCTGGACGTGTGGGGCGGCTGTGTCTCAGGAGGTAGAGCGGGTCGCTCAGTGATCACAGGGTCGGTGGTTCGAATCCCAGCTCATCCTGTCCAAATGTTGGGCAAGACACTCAACCCCAAATTGCTCCCAATGAGCAGCCTAGCACCTTGCATGGCAGCTTCCGCAATTGGTGTGTGTGAATGTGTGTGTGAATGAGAGGCCACTGTAAAGCACTTTGGATAAAAGTGCTATATATATATATATATAGGAAGTGAAGTCCATTTACCATGGATGATGGGCCAACGGTTCCCAGATGGTTATGCAAATTAACCATCTGGTGCATCAGGGTAATTTTCATATGGACCTTGAAAAAAATCTGATTTAATCAGCTTAGTCTTGAATAACAAGAATTCGCTTTATGGGATCTTCATGTGAGATGGCTATGTAGCATAGTGAAGCATGTATGTTGTCTTAATGTTCCCTTCCTCTGATGGATCACAGATGACTGATGTAGAAGTGGGTGGAGCAACTGTGTTTCCTCAGGCAGGAGCTGCACTACAACCTCAAAAGGTATAAGTACAGTTTTTTTTTCATAATATTTGGACAGTCCATTGGCACCATTGTCACACAAAAGCAACCATGCACAGAAAAGTAATTAAATATTTCAAATGAGGACCCAGGTGCACATCCATTTCTATGACATCAATTTCCTGTAGGGTTCTGCAGTACTCTGGTACAACCTTCTACTGAATGGGGATCTAGATGACAGGACACTTCATGCTGGCTGTCCAGTCTTTGTGGGCAATAAATGGGGTGAGTTCCTTTAATAGGACACATCTGCTGATTCAGAATCTTCTATTGAAGGATCCCCACTCAACTGAATGGACTATGACCACAGAATCTTATAAACACAGTACCTGGCATAGTTAACATGTATGGCAAATGTTTGTACAGTACTATGTTCTATAGGTTATTACACAATCACTTGTACACCTAGGTCTATTAGAATCAGTATCCGTTTCAGTCAATCTCCCTGGATACACAGGCAGAACAAACACTGCTCTAGTTACTGCTCTAGTTACGCCTTCTGCACAATGCAACTTTGTTGATTTCATTTTGGCCTTTAAACATTGCTGTTGAATTTATGTAGAAATTGTGAGGGGAAATATTACAATGGGTGCTCAAACAGTGGTCAGCAATAGTTTGTGTACAGGTCAGCACCTGTCACTTATGAAATGAGAAAATAAAATGGCAAAGAGCTAAATAAAAAGATCTGACTGTATTGTTCAATCCCCGATTTCAGTTGCCACTAAATGGATCCGGACTATTGGACAAGAGTTCAAGAGGAGGTGTTCCCTGTCCAGGAGTGACTGAGAGGCATGGTCCTTCACCATCACAACCCAGCTCCACCCCATCGTCCAAAGGGAACCCCGGCAGATTCTCCATGCTGTTCAACGTGTTCGTGCAATGGAGCATGAGTCTCCCAACTATAGAGACTAGTAACTAACTGTGAGACACTTGATCATGTGGATGGGGTCTGTTTAAGAGTTACACAGATCAAAAGTCTGTATACTGTAACTGATTTCATACAAAGAGGGAGAGAAGGGGGCACACAATAAAATAATGGCTTACAGCTTTGCAGTCTTTGGTTATTGATGGATACTAGTCAGTGTGTGTGTGTAGAGACGAGCGGACGAGTACAGACTACTAAATTAAAGGGATTATAAACGGCATGGCTCTTTGGACCAGGGGTGAGCTGTACTCTGTTAGATTCAGGCCCAGTAGAAGGCACGGTGGCATTACTCTACTAAATCCGGTTAACGTTGCCAAGTACTGTTGTAAACTCAATTTTACTCTACATACTGACAAAACAGTTATAAAAGTGTCATGATCAGTTGATGTAATGGCAACTGGTATAGGGTTGCTTAACTTGGTTCTCACCCCTGGTCAGTTCTGACATTTCTCTCTTGTCCACAGGGTGGCACTAATTTGTGTGTTTTCACTGTAGTAGCCAGTCTAGCTCTGTATTTCCTCTGTTTCTCTGCTCAACTTGGCAGTGCTTTGGAAATTAATGTCCATCATTCATCCGCAAGGACTCATGGGGACTTCTGAAATGTAATCAATGCAATCAATGCATAGTTCCAAAGACATCCCTTACAAAAATCCACGTTGGTAAATTGAATATATTTTGAGATGCCTAAATAGTTTGGGAATGTAATAAGTGAGGAATCTGGGACTGTACAATTCTCATTGGATTTATGTTATGAGGGCAAGCGATCTCCCTTAGGTCATACTGTCCATCTCTGCTGACTACATCTGTTTAACTCAACATGACTGGTGAATCTGTTTAACTCAAAACATGACTGGTGAATCTATCATAATCAGTTAGCCTAATAATTCTGAAGCCAATGCAGTAGGCCAGGCTACTATTATTTGGTACTACAGTAGTAGGCTATGCTTATATAGGCTATTTCGTGTTTAAAACAGTTTTACAGCATTATAGGCTATTTTTCTAGCATCTGTCAATGTAGCCAGGTTTTCAGTTGCAATGAGGTTTTATTCTGATACATTAGCCTATAAATTCCAGGAATGTGGACATTTTCTTTCTAGCCAAGACAATGAACATGATGCTGCATGGCTTCTTAAATATGGCCAAAATAAAACTCATAAAAAATACATGTTGCACCATAAGAGTCAAAGGCTAGCCATAGCCTATCCAACAGACTAAATTATCTATCAAATAGACCTTATCCTTGTAGGCTACACGAATGTAGCGTACAGAACATAAACAAAATTACAGTGAACTTGCAGCAGATATGAACCTGTAGGCCTATCTTAAACCAGGTGAGCTCTCATCTGGTGGGACAGGTTGACTGCGGCTCCTACGGTGGCGAGTGAAGTCAGTGAGCTCATTCCCTTGGCTCCTCGCTGCCCGGGATGGAGGGCGGGGTCTCACAGCATCATCACTGTCGCTACATTGTACCGCTGCTGATGCTGAGCAATAGCGGAAAAAAAAATCCCAGGGACATGGATACGGTCCTAAAGACCTTTGGCCATAAACGATCGTGCAGGTTAATTACACGGTAAGGACGCATTGTTTGCACATAATATTTGCACATATTGTAGGCTATATATGCCGTTGTCATTTAAAATGTTACGTGCAACTCATGGCCTATGCTTTGGCCTGTAATGAATAGGGGATATCGGCTAGCCCACTGCGCTAGTAGGGTGATCATCCTCGGGATATCGACGCCTTACGTTGTAGGCTAACGGATGTGCTTTTTAACAGCGTGAACTTGATATAGGCCTAGGACTATTAGTCTATATTAGTAATGTTAATATAGTAGACTAATTGTAAGGTTGTGTGTCTACTAGATGTTAAACAACCATGTTGCTCGCTGTCGGTAGGACCAATTGCCTGCGCATTGAGGAAGCAGTATGGCTACAGCCATTCAAAGATGAGGAAATTGCTGGAGGCAGCTAAGGCATCTTTTTAGCGAGAGCCATTTTAAACGATCAACGAAGGAACACAAAATGCGCTTCTAACATCTCGGTTACTTTAACATATCAAGATACAATAAGCTACAAGTCCATGTTCTCATTTGTTGATGGGCTAGTTTGCCCCAGATGCTGCAACACAGGGAACTGCATCCGCGTGTTAGCCTAATTGTCCGATTTCACTGTGTTGTTACTTCGTTGTTTATAGGTCATTTATCAACAAAATAATTTAGATAACAATGTAGCCTAATATATCAGAGGGCATTGTCACCTTTTATTAAAACAAACTCCATAAAATAGGCTTACAGGCCAATATTAATAATGGTAGTCCCACTCTTGACTAGAAGCAGAAATCATGAATGATGGCACTGTGCTGAATATGGTTAAGGATTTTATTTGCCTTCGTAGGCCAAGGTTAAGCCTACTGTTACAGTATGTTAGATTTCATGCTGGGTATTGGCCTACATTAAACTGAGATCCCGATCAAATGTATGTTGTCTTTTCTCATTTGAGTAGATTAGGTCTACTGTAGAAAAATAATGATTAGATCTAGGGGGATATGGAAATGTCTCAGTCACTATATCTGTAGGAAACTCCTTGGTAGGATGTGGCCTTAATTTTTTTGGTGCCATCTGTTATTTGTTAGTACTAAACATTTGTTTGCATGTAATCATCAGTTAGAAATCACGAGAGCAATTCTGTTAATTGGAATCCTATATAAAGGCCACAAGTTACATCATTTAGTAGAGCTGTTTTAAAGAAATGTCTTATATGGCTGTGGTATGACCATCAGTGACAGTGACCTCTCAGCTTGGCATGCATGGTAGAAAGCTTAGGAAACTCAATATATCCTTGTAAACAGATATGACAGAAGTCTGTTGGATTAGAACTGAATATTTTGTGAGAAACAGCTGTAACCCTGTAACTACCGGATGGTCGCTATGGCGAGCAGACAGACTAAACCACCGTCTCTTGGTTGACGTGGCTATACCTGACACGACTAGACTGACCAGATGGATTGCTTGCATAACCAAGATTATAGAACTGTGTCCAAAAATGTCACATTTATCTGTCTGGAAATGATGTGGATGTAACAGGGCTGGAGCAACCGACCTGTCTGGCCCAGGTGTTAGACGTGCACTACGCTTCCACGTCAGAGAAGCCATGCATTAGAGAATGAAACTAGGCGACGCAGTATCAATACGAGATTGTCATGTAGTTTTCTAGTTATTATCGTTTACTCATATTTATTAGATCGTAAGCAGTGCGTGTCAAAAATGTTGAGGCAGTAGGTGGTGTAGGGAGAACCCATACCTCAACTCATTTTTGTATGTGGTCTGTGCCACATAGAATGACCAGCGTGCTCAAACTGGTCATTTTTACCTGTGTAGACATGATCACATTCTAGATTAGGTACTAGATTTTGACCTATAAAACTATGCACTAAACTAAAACATTATAAAACTGTACCCTGCCTTTGAGACACCTATTTAATGGCTTAAAGCAGAGCTCCTCAAAGTCCTGTCTCTTGTCCCACTGGTTCTCAACCAGATATAGCCTATAGCACTCACCAGCTACAGTCCAATCCCTGCCAAGAAGTGCAAAAACAGCAGGTCCCCAGGCACTCAAAACCAGAAGGCGAGGAAGGTAGGAGAAAAAAGCCTTTATTTAATCATCTTGGGCTAAAAATCTAAAAACCAACATGTTTCGACCACACTGGTATTCTTCAGGGCAGAGAAAGTATGACTCCTATTTAGACTCCTATTACCTTGTTCTCACCTGAGCGCCAACTGCTAGTTCCCTGCCAAGAAGTATGAGGTCCCTGACTAACTCAGTTGTTGTTTGTGGCCGGCTGTTGTGTACAGCAGACAACTTAACGTGTGGAGAATCCAGCAGCTACACACAAATTTGATGTTCTCAGTGGAGACGAAACTGGGTCATGGTGCCAGTGTGCTTTGTGGTGCCAAGCATTCAGCACAACAAGGCAATAACCTATACATCAGAGCTGGGTTACTCTGACTACGGGAAACCTGACCATCTGCCTTATCCAAAAATGGCTGGTCCCATGTCCTTGCTGCTATACACCTAGAGAGAAGAAGTGATATAGTCAGAAGTAGCCCTCCCTTCAGTTGCTCTTTCCACAGTTACGTGCTTTGAGAACCACTTAACACACATGGAAGCTACTACTTTAGTTGTTATATACTTACTCGTCATACCTACTAATCAGAAATCTTGCAGGTCAGTACAGTTGATGCCAATCAATACAGTTGATGCCAGCAATGGGGCTTCTGAAGGTTTTCTAAAGATCCTTCTCCGTTCCCTACACTGGCTCCCTGTAGCGGCTCGCATTCAGTTTAAAACCCTGCTACTAGCCTACAGGGCAATGAAAGGAACAGCCCCCTCCAGGCCATGGTCAAACCCTATACCCTCTCCCGACTGCTATGCTCTGCTACCTCGGGGCAACTGGTTTCCCCGTCACTCTAAGGCCACTGCGGTCGATCGACACGGTCACAGAGGTTCTCTGTCCTGGCCTCACCGTGGTGAAATGAACTGCCCACTGACATCAGGAGTCACTGCCAATCTTTCGCCGCAGGCTCAAAACTCGTCTCTTTAAGAAATACTACCACGATTCTCCCTATAAGCAATGATTGTCTTTTAGATTGCTATTCTTACACTTTGCCTTCAGCACTAGTTTATGCTCTTAGTCACTTGTTTTAGAAAGGAGATGCACTTGGGAGTTATGGCAAGTAGTAGTACATTGGCTTTTCTTACGTTAAATGCAATTATTGTAAGTCACTTTGGATAAGTCGCATTGGATAAAATCGTCAGCTAAATGACTGTAATGTAATGATTTTATTATGACTTGATACACATCAACATATTGAAAATAAAGAGTCAGGATGCCCACATGTGCTGTGAGTATATCCGGCTGGGCAAAGACTAGTGGTTTTGTTTCATGTCAAATTGCATAGATATTGCATGAGGCAGTGGTTATACCACTATCAAATAAGGAATATGGCAACAATCAGATTGGGATGTGCTGTGCCACTGTGTGGGTGGGTTCTTACTGTATATAGCTGTGTGGGTGGATTCTTACTGTATATATTAGATATCTAGCTAGGCCCCGCCCCCCCTCTTCCCGCCTGCCCCTCCTTCAGGCCCCGCCCCCCAGTGTCTGAGCAGCATGGCTGGTTTCTGGGTTAATACAGCATTAGTGGTTGTGTGTGCTGTGACAGGGCAGCCACGACGGACAGTTGTGTCCAGATGCACTGTTAGTCTGCTGCTGGTTGTCTAGACGCTATAACGTTCCCTGCTACAGTCCCATGTGATAGGAGCAGAGCCATGTGTACTTTAAGTACTTTGTGTACAGTATATGTAGGAAGGACAAGGTCCTAACTACTAGACCTCACTGCAGTGGTACAGTAGCATGAGGTTGAAAAGAGGAGAGAGGGGCATTTTATTGAAAAAAGGACATTTGGCTGCTGTTACAGGTCTTTGGCTACTGCTGGGTAAAATCTCTGAGAGGAGAAACCCCCAAATTATAATCATCCTGTTTATGATTTATAATCACAGTTTTTAATTTTTTCCCATTTCCTATTTTAACATCACAATTAGTTAGGGAAAAACACCTGCTCTGAAAAAGTACAGATTCCTATTCAAGCACTGCAACCACTGAATGTAAAGTAGGAGCTCAGATTTGTCAAAGATATGTGAATGAAAGCCACTGGAGCCAAAGACAGTAAGCTTTCCTGGATCAGTGGATCTGACAGTTACAGTACTTTGGCTCGCATAACAATATTTCTGGGAAGAGCGCTAGCGCTGGGAGGTCTCTGACACTTCCTTCTATATCCCTTCCTCGAGTGCACCAGGGCTGAAACCAAAGAGAAGTGTTGTTGGTGCAGCATAATGATTTTATCTTTACTTAATTAAGTGCATTTTGACACAAAAGACAAACTAAAGCAGAATGATCCAGGCTCATCAGTAGCCAGTCAGGGATGCAGTTGGACCATGCTCAGGGTCAGTAAGTAAGGGATGCAGTTTGACCATGCTCAGGGTCAGTAATGCATGTCTTCTGTGTAAATGACCCTTAAAGGAATGGCGTGAGCTATCTCTTCAAACACGACTGCCCATGATGCTAGAACTGCTTAAATATTAATGGTACTCCTCACAGCTGGGCTTCTGCGGTGGAAAATGCCCTGAACACTCCTGTGGATATGTACAGCGGCTGTACACACACGGCTGTGTGTGTGTGTGTGTGGATGGATGTGTGTGCGCGTGCATGCATGGGTGCATGCATATTATGCAGTATTTGAGGCAGGTTGCAAGTCAAATGAAGGTAGCCGTTCAGGTTCAGAGGGATTAAAGTAGGGAGTGTTGAAGTTTCACCATTATTGGCCGGGTTTCCCGATAAAGAACCTTCTTAAGGAACCTTTCTTAAGCAACCCTTTGCATGGGAGTTAAGAAGTACTTTGGAGTTAAGTTCTTCTTAACTCGTTCGGGAAACCCGGCCATTATGGTTAAAGTCAGAGAGAGCAGCAATGACAGACCCTTATTAGGCTGCAGTCACCATTTTCAGGTAAAACAGCTGTGACAAAACGTTTAGTTTAAGAGCATCCATCTCCTCATGAGCCTTTACATTCAGATTTGACGTGTTGAATCATGAAAATGTACTGTAAATGGTAAATGGATGGTAAATGGACTGCACTTTTATAGCACTTTAAAGCTCAATGAGAACTTTTTTATAGTTCAATATTCACCTTTACTTGCTATTAGTTTATGAATTGGCCTTAGCAAGACCTCCAAAATCATTTTCATGACATGAGACTGCATGAGACCCTGTGAATGTATCATTTTAGAATGTCGGTGTACTGGCTAGTACACTGGTTGGAAATCTTGTGGTGGAAACGGAAGTTTTGCGTGTCACAATATCAGGAAGACAACAAACCCTTCGCCCTGCAAATTTATCAACATGCACATAAAACAAAGAGGACCTGTATTTACCTGCATTGAAGCCATCCTTCCAGAAAGTCCATTGAAGTAGCTACAATCTTCCAATCCAGTCTACTCCACGCACGTTTGTTATCATATTTTTTCCCATCATTACAGCGAGTGAGTGGGGAATTGTGGGAAGTGTGGTTCTTAAAACGCAGTGCCGATTTTTCACAACCAGAGGCCCGCCAAAGTGCCAAGATATCATGTAGCTTTAATCCAAAGCGCTTTACAATGAAGACCTCTCATTCACACACACATTCACACACCAATGGTGGCAGCTGCCATGCAAGGTGCTAGCCTGCTCATTGGGAGCAATGTGGTGTTCAGTGTCTTTGCCCAAGGACACATCAACATGTCGTCAGGAGGAGGCTGGATTCAAACCGCCGACCTTACGATCATTGGATGACCCACTCTACCACTGAGCCACAGTCGCTGCAGGGAAAGGAGTGGAAAGGAGTGTTATTCTACCTAATATCTAGCTCAGAGTGTATAACGTGTTCTAAAAGTGTGGTCGGGGGTGGACGGCCCACTCTACCTCCCGAGTTACAGCCGCCAAGTAAAAATGTTCAACGCTCCAAAGATGTTTTAAAAATTTAATTTACAGTAAAACATGCTCCAACCATCTGGCCGGTTATATCTGAACCTGGCTTTAGATGTTCAGTAGCCGGCTCCCTCTTCTCCACTGTGCAATAATCAGGGATACTCAGAAATTGCACTTGAGGACTGGCTCAGCCCAAGAAAATATGTCCCAAATTCATTGACATGCTGCAATACACATACTGTATGTATGGCTTTCCAATGCCAGAGGGATTTAAATATCAACAAGTTATTTTTTATACTAAGCCAAGTGTTGATTACTCTGGAGTATGCAGCTGAAATGGCACACACACCCATCTGACTCCTCCTCTGAGTGAGGCCTGGTCGGCCTGCCAGTGATCCGACTGTCCTTAGAGTGGATCCAGTTCTCTCCCCTCCGTTTCTAATAATGAGCTTTCCTTATCAAAGACTGCCATGCTGCACCCCCCCCCCCCCCACACACACATGGGTAACACAGGGGGATGGGGTGTTCAGGAAAGGGTGTGTGTGTGTGTGTAAGAGAGAGAGAGAGGGAGAGACCAAGAGACTGAATTGATTGTGTCCTCACTCCATCATTTCAAGTTGGTCACATAAAATGGCCTACGTCATAATCACACACAAACCCCATAGGGAAATAGACACTGAAGGAATCTGTTGTATTTCTGAGAAGGAATTAGTTGTTTGTTTTTAATCTCCCAATGAAGTCTCAGTATTCTTCTTGGCTGATCCACATTTAGTTACATTTCACATCTGTCTTTCACATCTGTCTACAGTATATATATATATGTGTTGGCTTTTGTTGTTGAACTCAATTTTGTGTGTAATTAAACTATAATACACTGTCAAACTGGAGGCCAGGTGTAGTGGAAGCTGATGACTTAGTTTGGAGCCGACCAGTCATGGACAATTTATTTCAGTTTGATAGAAGAGCTTGCTTCTGACACTGTATGTTAAGCTTCGGTGTTGTGATACCAAAACCATACTATACTTAGGATACTCCCTTTATGGAAAACAATACTACTGTTTCATATGACAGTGTTGTAATTTACAGTAACCCCAAGCACTTTAAGCCCAATTCACACCAGCCCGTCAGTGGCTGAGTGCTTCTGACTGCTCCTGACCACTCTTTGACTGGTGCCGGCCAAAAATGAAGTCATTGTCATAGTGAGGCCGACACCGATCTAACCTCACCCTCTGAGCTCCAACATCGGTGGACACCAAATCACACCAATTGGTGTATTGGTCTGGGTTACATTGATATGAAAAAGGAGCTGCATGTTCATAAGTAACTTATTTACTCATTGGTGTTCCTTAGATGCAACATACACTGATGAGTGTAATACTGTATCTTATCATGTGAAGACAAATGAAATGGGAGGTGCTGAATAGAGCATGTGTGAATGTAACAGAAGGTGCGGTGATAACTGCTTTCTGCACCTTTTTCTCTGATTTTTTCTTTTTAATGTGGAACGGTAAATGGACTGCACTTATAGCGTTTTAATCCAAAGCACTTTACAATGGCCTCTCATTCACCCATCCACACACCAATGGTGGCAGTTGCCATGCAACGTGCTAGCCTGCTCATTGGGAGCAATTTGGGGTTCAGTGTCTTACCCAAGGACACTTCAACTTGTGGACAGGAGGAAGCTGGATTCAAACCGCCGACCTTACGATTATTGGATGACCCACTCTACCACTGAGCCACAGTCGCTGCAGGGAAAGGAGTGGAAAGGAGTGTTATTCTACCTAATATCTAGCTCACAGTGTATAACGTGTTCTAAAAGTGTGGTCGGGGGTTTTCAAACCTTACCCAACCAAAGCATGCTGGTTAATAGGCTATACTCTACCACAATGATTTCACTCCTGGCTAAATCCTTATAGGAAATTTTTCTTTTTTGGGTCTAAATGGTGCAACCTAAGTTTGGGGGATTGTTAAGATATTTGAGATAAGCTTACTGCTTAAATCCTTATTTTTTTTACTCAACCTTAAAGGCTGTGGGCTTTTTCATGTTTTATTCAGTGTACATTGAATGTGCGGTCTTGGCAACCTTAGTCCCTTAAACAGCAACAGTGAGGGATGCATGACTGACTGACCCCACTTCAAAAGCCCTCACACGCGACCCTCACACGCGACCAGGGGGAAACGCAGATGGTCAGTTATACTAGCCTGGATGCCGATGAGTCTGGCTTCCAGTCTAGAGTTATACGGTATGTGATGCTCTTCATCTGAAATCTTAGAGTGTGTTTATGTCACATGACCATGCGAAGAGATTATGCAAGAGGGATTTGTTTGCGTTTGTGCGCCTGTGTGTTGAGTGTCTACTGTATGTACTGTACTGTACTGTAAGTGTCCATGCTTCCGTACAGTCCAATGCATTCCTGGCCTTTGAGCTTCCTTTATAGCCATGGAAATAAAATGCTTCCCAAGCCAAACCACTAACTATTGTTTTTGGGACTACTGTACATCCATTTCCATGCATTTTATGCAGTCTACTTTTGTGCTGACCATACTTCATATCCACTCACAGTTACAGAGAGTTTTCAGTGTCTCCTTGGCTCCTTGTGTGCAGAATAGGGCTGGGCATCGTTGGAAATGATGAACTACTGTATATAATATAACACCCGGCACTTAAGAAACTCAGACAGTGAGCAGTCTCAGACAGTGAGCAGTCAGCATCTGGCGAATGTTCACACAGAAATACTCTCATAAACCATATACTCAATACCTCTCATACTCAAACTGACTGTGACTCCTGAAGCCAAAGGGCCGGACCCGAGGTGACAGTGACGCATAACATTGACCTTGCTGAGACCACAGTTTGTGAACCAAAAGCAGTCTGCCTCCTCGGCTGTTCACCTGGAAGAGTGTGTAGCTGAGGAGTTGGGCGGCTGGGGCATCTGTGGCTTAGCAAGTAGAGCGGGACGTCCAATGATCGTAGGGTCGGCGGTTCGAATCCCGGCTCGTGTGTGTGAATGGGTGAATGAGAGGCCACTGTAAAGCACTTTGGATAAAAGCGCTATAGAACTGCAGTCCATTTACCACTTACCAAGAGTGAATAGAAGTATTGTATTGAGCTTTTGTCTAAAATGTTCTCCCTCTCTCCCTCTCTCCCTCTCTCTCTCTCTCTCTCTCTCTCTCTCTCTCTCTCTCTCTTCTTTCTTCTTTCTCTCTCTCTCTCTCTCTCTCTCTCTTCTTTCTCTCTCTCATTCCCACAGCTCTTGTGTTTACTAGGATAATGAGGAAGAGGAAGAGCTGGAAACCTCGGGAGGGTCTCAGCACATTTCTGTGAAGTCTCAATGAACGCATCGGAGGGAGAGCAGTAGTATTCAACCCAATGGCCAAGAAAGGGCGAACCAAGGGCGAGAAGCCCGAAGCGCTCATCTCTGCCTTACAGGCAGCCAACGAAGATCTCAGGTCCAAACTGACTGACATTCAAATAGAGCTGCACCAGGAGAAATGCAAGGTAGGCTCACATGGCGGGCCGTGGTCCTACGCAGCGTCCTGACTGCTTCTATTACGCACAAGAAGCCTCATCGTCATTACTGGATAATTGTGAACAGTTTGCATGTGTAGATGAATGTGGCGCCTTTGGTTCCGTATGACCATGTGTGAACTGCTGTTGTCTGTAAATGTAGATGTGCGTACTGTATGTACAGTAGCTGTGTCAACACAGGTGTACCAGAATGGGACTGTACATGAAATGTGAGTGACTCCCTCCAACAACCTCACCCTCGTTGATAGATAATTATGAACAGTGTGCACGTGTACAGTAGATTCATTTGACACATAGAGTACAGTAATTGTTCTGTGTGTCCATGTGTGAACTGTGTACAATGTTCATGGACATGAACACATACAGCACTGTAATAAGATGACCTGATTGATCACCTGGACATGAATCCCCATGTTAACGTTCACCTGCTCTGACAGTGTTGCCGGTTTGAACAATCAGCGGTCTTACATGAGTGAATGTAACAGCTCCGCAATGATCCACAAATACCTCTTTTTCATCTTATCCACAGTCAACGACACTGTGACTGTTCAGTGTAAACCTTCCTTTCCATTTGGCCTCTTCTACTCCTTCGTTGGCCGTCTCAGTAAACGGTCTCTCGTGTCTCCAGGTGAGCAAACTGGAGCGGGAGAAGGTCCAGGAGGCCAAGCGCATCCGGGAGCAGGAGCAGCACCGGCACACGGCCGCGCTGACGGAGCAGCGGGCCAAGTGGCACGAGGAGAAGCAGAAGGACCTCCAGGCGCTGAGGGAGAACCTGGTGAGGCAGCACGAGCAGGAGCTCGCTCGCACCGCCAAGATCAAGGAGACGGACAACCAGCGGCTGAGGGCGGCCATAAGCGCCATGCGAGACGGCAGCGGGGAGAAGGTACGATCGCACAACCCCCTCCTCCCCCCCCCCCCCCCCCCCCCCTCCTCCCTCCTCCCTGCCCCCTCCCTCCCTTGAGACCAGCTCTCTGAGTGTGGATTAAGGAGACGGGGTGTACAGTCACAGACAGGAACTGATCTTACGACCTCATGATGAACTACTGTTTATGTTAGGCTCCTAAAAACCCCGTCGAGTGAACCTCGGCTCGTTTCGCTTGACCTCATCATCTCGTCGCCGTGTCTCTCGTCCAGGTGCGCACGGCCCTGACCCTGGAGGCCAAGGAGGACGCGCGGCGCTTCTTCGACCAGGAGCGGGTCAAGCTGCTGCAGGAGATCGTCGAGCTCAAGAGCACCAAGAAGCAGACGGACGAGGCTTTGAGCACCATGATCCAGGCGGACAAGATGAAGGCCGGGGACCTGCGCTCCGAGCACCAGCAGCACCAGGAGCAGATCTCCAAGATCAAGTGGGACTCTGAGAAGGACATCCGCAGACTGGTATGAGCCACCCAGCCACTCCTGTACACTCGTTACTTTACTATGGTGTATGTAGAGATGTAACGGTATGAGCATTTCATATCACGATTACAGTGACTAAAATTGTCACGGCTATCACTATTATCGCGGTATTGTAAAATGTGCTGAAAATGTTCTAAAACTACTGATGCACATTGAAATAATTTCACCAAGTTTTATATTGAAAACCACAAATAAAATTGGAACTATGCACTTTTTGTTTGCATAAACATTAAAATAATGCATCTTGGAGACTGTTGCTAACTTTGGTTGATGCTGGACAGTATTTAGTGCAGTGAGTTTTTCAATGCGCAGAAATCAAACACGGTTTTAGTGATGATTTAATTGCGATACATTTAATCACATTTTATTGCGGTTTATCATTATACCGGTTATCATTACATACCTGTATGCATAATACTATACACAATTTGAGTATGGTTGTGAAGTGTGGGAGTGTGGGAGGGACACACAGACAGATACACAGACACTACACGGTATACACTAGTTTACTATGGAGTACAGTATATTCACTAAGGAGTACTGTATGAGTGTATGAATGATTGATAAGAATGGAGACTGATTTGTAAAAAAGCACAGTCATGGTCTTGAGAAGAACACGTTCAAGGGACAGAGTCAAACAGCCTTGAGATTGGGTATGACATAGTTTACGCGTGACCTATGTGACTCACTGTCAATTTGTCGGTCTTCGTTAATAATGATGTTACATTAATCACAGCCACACTGATTATGTCCTTTGAGGCAATGATGTGGAATTATCATGTAATCACAGGATCAAATTATCGTTCCGTCTCACTGAATTAAAGAAGTCACTCTAAACTTTAGTCTAAAGCAAACGTTCCTGCAAACAAACGGTTGTGTGCGCGTGCATAAATGTGTGTGTGAGCATGTGTGTGTCTGCATCCGTCTGACCGGCTGGCTGCCTCGTTGACGACCACACCGCCAGCCCTCACAGCAGGTGTGCTTCTCCTGTCCCCTCAGGTGGACGAGATCAAGTCTAAAGACCGCTCCATCTTCTCCCTGGAGAAGGAGCTGGAGTCGGCCACGGCCATCCTGCAGAGGCTGCAGCTGCAGAAGGACGCCCTGGACGAGCAGCTGTTCCTGGTCAAGGAGGCGGAGTGCGGGCTGGGCAGCCCCAAGAGAGAGATCCCTGGACGGGCAGGGGCAGGGGACGGGGCGGAGCACTGTGGCAGCCCGGTAAGAAACCCGGGGGTGTGGGGTAGAGGAAGAACTGTGGGGTGCAAAGGTCCTCCGAAACACGTACCTGTTGATCTGTCAACTTTCCACTGGGCTTTAATGGTGGGATGCCCCCCCCCACACACACACACACAAAAAATCACCCTATTAAAGCTCAATGAGAGAACTTTTTCATGGTTCAATATTCACCTTTACTTGCTATTAGTTTATGAATTGGCCTTAGCAAGACCCCAAAAATAATTTTCGTGACATGAGACTGCACGAGAACCTGTGAATGTATTAATTTAGAATTTCGGTGTACTGGCTAGTACACTGGCGGGAAATCACACGTTTTGCGTGTGACAATATCAGGAAGACAACAAACACTTCGCCCCGCGAAACGAAATCTACATGCACATACAAGAAAGAAGACCGGTATTTACCTGCATTGAAGCCATCTTTCCGGAAAGTAGCTACAATCTTCCAATCCAGTCTGCGCCACACGCGTTTGTTATCATTTTTTCCCCCATCATTACAGCGAGTGAGTGGGGGATTGTGGGAAGTGTGGTTCTTAAAAAGCAATGCCGATTTTATCACGACCAGAGGGGCTGCCTGAATTATCTCATGTAGCTTTAAATGGACAGATAGATGCTTCTTGTAACATTTTCCGTAAATACTATGATTTGGAATTATTTATCCTCTTATGACATTTAGATAAGGCTATAAAATATCTGGTACTCCAATGTGGAAGGGTTTATCCTTTTATGACATTTAGATAAGGCTACAAAATATATGTTTAGTCTTTTAGTTTCACATCACATTCAAATAAATCTGAAAAATATGTTTTTTCTTTATTTTCTCTATACTGTAGGTCAGACTCTCCTCATTTTTCAGGCTTTTTTGTAGTTTAGCCTTCCCTCTCCTACAGTATCTCCTAGCTTTTCCTTTCCTATCTCCTAGCTTTCCCTCTCCTATATCCTAGCTTTCCCTCTCCTATCTCTCTCCTGTCTAATTGTATTCATGTGATTGTAATGGCCATTTGCAATGTACTGTACTACTCGGTCGCAAATAATTACTAATAAATTACTAAGAATCGGTTCCTGTCACATTATTTTATTATACTCTGGAACTGGCCTTTAAAATCAAACCAGTGTGGGGCCTGTGTGAATGTGTTGGGTCAGCCGTCCTCTGCTCCGTGTCTGCATGGTCAGACTGTGACCGTGTGTTCCGTGTGGTTCTCTCAGGACATGAGAAGGAACCAGAGACGCATGGCGGACCTGAACTCCACCATCCGCAAGCTGGAGGACCGCAACTCCCTGCTGGTGGACGAGAGGAACGAGCTGGTATGACCTGCTCTGAACCCCTCTCCACAGAGAGCCTCACACACACACACACGCACACACACGCACACACACACGCACACACACACACACACAGAACGGACTTGGTACATATGAAACTTGGTGTACTGTGCACTGTACAAAATGCATCCGTTTTGTCAACATCAAAATCATACCACACACTAGATCTGGAGATCTGTCTGAAAGTAGACCCAAACTATATTTAGTACAAGCAGATCAACCCCCCTGGCCCTGTAGCTGAAATCACGATACACAGCAGAATAACAATTAGACTGACTGGACAAACACAACCAACCTTGGCAGTCTCCCTCTCCCTTATCACCACTCACCAAAAAATTTAACTCTCCCTCTGTCCCCATCGAACCTCACTCTCTCTCTCTCCCTCTCTTTCCCTATTTCTCTGTCTCTCTCTCTGCCCCCCCCCCCCTTGCTCTCCCTCTCTCTCCCTCTCTCTCTCTCTCTCTCTCTCTCTCTCTCTCTGTCTCTCTCCTCCTCGCTCCCCGGCCTGTCCTAGCTGAAGCGCGTGCGGGAGTCAGAGAAGCAGTGTAAACCCCTGCTGGACAAGAACCGGCTGCTGAGCAAGAGGAACGATGACCTGACACAGAGCCTCCAGCGCCTGGAGGACAAGCTCAAGGGCCTGGCCAAGGAGAACCTGGAGATGGTGAGGAGGAGGAGGAGGAGGAGGAGGAGGAGTACCCTCTCCACCACGGTAGTTCGGAGACCACGCTCATAGCCTGGCGCTAGCTCCCCTCGAGCTAGCGGCTTTAGCTCCTAGTGGATTCAGATCTTGAAACTGTACGGGCCTTAACAGACTTTAAGGGACTCCTTAAGTATTAGACCGAGATAAGTAGAAAACCTTAAATAATTGAGGGACATCTTAAGGAAACCATAAGGGGAATACTTAAGGGTGTTTGTCCAACAGATTTTATTTTAAGGAAACCTTAAGTCAGAACTTAAGGGAAATATTAACTTAAGTGTGTTTTGTGCAACCGGCCCCTGAACTTGAACCCTGCATTCACGCTGGCCCAGTCACGGCCCCAAAGCCCCATTGGAAAGTCTCTGCATGGCATAAACCCGGCCGTCCATCAGCAGTCACCATGGTCACCTACGGTTCCTGTCAGAAACACTGAAGACCTCATACAGCCCTAGTACTGTACATAATGCAGCCCTGTCTTTTCTCATTTCCACGCAGTTATCTTGTGGCAATTTGATATAAGTCCATTCTGGACTTCATGATGATTATGATTATTCACTATTGATGTTAGTTTCGCTGATGTAAACGATAGGGAGGTTGTCATGAGGATGCTGACTAAAAGGCTTTTCTGTGCGTGTGTGTGCGCGTGTGTGTGCGCGTGTGTGTGCGCGTGTGTGTAGAAGGAGAAGATCAGCTCTCATCCGCCGCTGAAGAAACTCAAGTCCCTCAACGACCTGGACCAGGCCCACGACGACCAGGAGATCGAGTTCCTCAAGCTGCAGGTCCTGGAGCAGCAGAGCATGATCGACGATCTGACCAGAGTGAGTCCTCGCACAGGAAATACCCCCCGTCCTTTCAGAATAATATAATTACAGCACTCAGTACAATCAACATCAGTATCGATATAAAAATTGTATATATTATCATCCGAAATTCTCCCCAGCGCAAGTTGTCCTTGGCACAGTGTTCAGTACAGATACTGTCAAATGCATTAATTAGTTTGGCTTTAAAGACTCTGTTGTGTCACTTTATGAAACATAGATGTCATCTCTATCATCTAGATGATCTGGTCCCGTGTTGCTCCACAGTACGCATGGCCCCTCCATGTACCGTAAGCCTCAGTCACAAAGTGTGAAAGATGTTTGTCTGTTAGTGTGTTGATTGTGTATTCCATCAGTGCTCTCTTTGTGTTCCAGGATAGGGAAAAACTCTTACGGAAGAAGAGGCATAAACGAAGCTCCCGGCCAATCAAGGTAGAGGAGACAGGAATGTCCAATGATAATGTCGGATTTCGTCACCTCCGACAGCCAGTAAAAATATTGATGGTCACTATGCAGTCCGACAACCCCTGAGATGGTTGGTGATGGCTGAACCTCTCTGGTGTGTTGCTGGTGGTCTTCTTTCCACAGAGGCACATCGTAGTGGACACCTTCTACGGATACGACGAGGAGTCCATGGACTCCGAGTCGTCCTCCGTGGCGTCCTTCCGCATGGACCGCACCCCGGCCACGCCCGACGAGGACCTGGACGAGGTGAGTCCACAGGAGGAGACGCCTGAGCTGTTTGCACTCTGTCCGTCACTGGGCTCGGTCGCTGTGTGGACTAGGGTTCTCTCTCTCTCTTTGATCTCTCTCTCTCTCTCTCTCTCTCTCCCTCTCTCTCTCTCGCTCTCAACCTATATTTATGATTTCTCGCTCATCATCTCCACTGGGTCTGGCTTTAGATGTGAGAATATTCTCTGCGTACTGTATCTGAATCATTTTACTTATTAACCACAGCCTTAAAAAGTAGGGCCGTTGAAGTGATTTAATTTGAGTTAGCTCCCCTGCATTTTAATCATGTCCTAATATTGTAATCATAATCATCCTATGGTATAAATTGTTTTACATAGCCAGAACTTTAAATGCTAATCTGCTCAAGAGTGATACTAGATGAAACCAATAATAAACTGCTCAACAGTAATATCAAATGCCACCACTAGATGTAGCCACAGGGAACTGATCTGTTGAAAATGGAGTTCCCCTACTTAAGTCAGCAGTTTTAAGGTTGCTGAGGCTGGCAATTCTAAGGCGGCAAGAATAGTGTATGCTCGGCCTGAGCGTTCAGATATCCCAATGTCGTCCCGTTACATTCCCAGTCTTCCCCTCTTCTCTTCCCTGATTTACCAAAGGATTGAATTAATTAATGCTGGCACTGCAGTCTTGTGTACGAAAGCAGTCTACAATTGCCCATGTACCGATAGGGTTCCCCAACTTTCTCCCTATTTTCCCCCTGGCAGGAAATAATGGAGTACTGTAAAGGACATATTTGGGCATAGGTTGTTGCTGAGCCGGCATATTAGACACCATTGGATTTGTGCCAAAGTAGTGATGTTTGGAAAGTGGGATGTGGTCAAGGAAGGGGGGGTGGTGACAGACTATATAAGGGCTAACACAAAGGCAGGGGTGGGTCTCTCGAGGGAAGCACCGGCTTTACTGCTATTTTGTTTCTGAAGCAGCAATAAAGTCATCGCATTGGACTCCTGGTGCCTCAAACTTGACTCTGAAACTAGTCTGAACTTAGATTTATTTCTTGGAATTTGACCTAAGACATAGTAAATTATTTTACACTACACCGTCTTTTCCACGTCATCGTATTGAATGGGACTTGTTAGAATGTGTTGGATGACATGAACCAGTTGCTCTGTGAACCCAGCTGCGAATTAATGTTGACCTCTGAGTTGACCCCCCCCCCCGTGCCCATACGTACCAGGGGCTGGCCAATGAGGAGTCGGAGCTGCGTTTCCGCCAGCTGACCAGGGAGTACCAGGCGTTGCAGCGGGCCTACGCCCTGTTGCAGGAGCAGAAGGGAGGGGTCCTGGACGCCGAGATGGAGGCTAGGGTGAGCAGACTGGACATTGCTGAGCTGTCGAAACCTCTGCACAGAAACCACGGCCTCAATGCTACTGTACCGTATGTAGCTGTTGGGGAAAGTCAGTTAAGGTGACGGAGATGTGGTTGTTAAGGTGACGGAGATGTGGTTGTTAAGGTGATGGAGATGTCGTTGTTAAGGTGACAGAGATGTTGTTGTTAAGGTGACGGAGATGTGGTTGTTAAGGTGACGGAGATGTTGTTGTGTGTTTCAGGCTCAGGAGCAGATCCAGGCAGACATTCTCAGGTACAAGGCCAAGATAGAGGACCTGGAGAAGGAGCTCACGCTCAGAGGACAGGTAGGGCCGCTACCCAACACTGACTGACTGCCCCGTCACCGATACAACACTGACCTAACACTGACCTAACACTGACACAACACTGTCCCAACACTGACCAAACACTGACCTAACACTGACACAACACTGACCAAACACTGACACAACACTGACCCAACACTGACCCAACACTGCCCTGACACTGACACAACACTGACCCAACACTGACCTAACACTGACCTAACACTGACACAATACTGACACAACACTGACCTAACACTGACCTAACACTGCCCTGACACTGACACAACACTGACCCAACACTGACCTAACACTGACCTAACACTGACACAATACTGACACAACACTGACCAAACACTGACCTAACACTGACCAAACACTGACCTAACACTGACCAAACACTGACACAACACTGACCTAACACTGACCTAACACTGACCTAACACTGCCCTGACACTGACACAACACTGACCCAACACTGACCTAACACTGTCCCAACACTGACCAAACACTGACACAACACTGACCTAACACTGACCTAACACTGACACAACACTGACCCAACACTGACCTAACACTGACACAACACTGACCCAACACTGACCTAACACTGCCCTGACACTGACACAACACTGACCCAACACTGACCTAACACTGACCTAACACTGCCCTGACACTGACACAACACTGACCCAACACTGACCTAACACTGACCAAACACTGACCTAACACTGACACAACACTGACCCAACACTGACCTAACACTGACCTAACACTGACCTAACACTGACACAACACTGACCCAACACTGACCTAACACTGACCTAACACTGACCTAACACTGACACAACACTGACCCAACACTGACCTAACACTGACCTAACACTGACACAATACTGACACTACACTGACCAAACACTGACACTACACTGACCAAACACTGACCTAACACTGACCTAACACTGCCCTGACACTGACACAACACTGACCTAACACTGCCCTAACACTGACCTAACACTGACTGACTGCCCCGTCACCGATACAACACTGACATAACACTGCCCAAATATTGACCTAACACTGACACAATACTGACACAACACTGACCTAACACTGACATAACACTGCCCAAATATTGACCTAACACTGACACAATACTGACACAACACTGACCTAACACTGACCTAACACTGCCCCAACACTGACACAACACTGACCCAACACTGACCTAACACTGGCCCAACACTACTCTGGAGTCAAGCGCCACAAAACATTGGCAGAGGGGCGGAGCCAGCGCATTAGCCTACCTTTCAACTCCAGCTGCATTTGAAATTAGGATATTTCTTTGGGACTGTATAGTCGGAGAGATAACATGGAAGAAAGTCCAAGTAAATCACACCTTGTGTGTCAGATATGCTACAGACAGCTTGCTAGAGTGCAGGACTCATTAATAATACTTGAAAAGTGGAAATCTGTGGTCAGTGACCAATCAGAGGCCAAATCAGCCTCTCCACACAGCCGCTATCTGCACGGGCCAATCAGCATCCTATTGAAAATCTGATAGGATTCTCATTGGTGTCCACAAATATAGCTTGTTCTCAGAAGTTATTGTCGCAGCAAGAGCTTCTGGGTACTCAGAATAACCCAACACTCACCTAACACTGACCTCACACCAGCCCAACACTGACCCAACAATAACCTAACACCTAGAGATAGAGCCCAACCCGAAGCTCTGATGCACATCTAATTGTCTTACCACATACAGTACAGTAGCAATGTTGCAAATAAGTGTTCAGAATTGAAGTGTGTGTGTATTCCTGCTGGACTGCACTAGATAGACCAGGACCAGACAGACGAGACAGCTACAAAACAGAACATTGAAAACCGTGAAAAGGTCATTACATGGCCAGAGTCCGACTGTCAATAGTGATTAGGCTTGATGAGATGAAACAGTTGTTGCGTTTGTATTGATTCTGTAACTCTGCGGGAGAGAACAGCACCTATAAATTAGGTCATGAACTCCAGTCTTCACTGCCTGTGAGCCATGAGAGTCTGTTGTGATTTAATTTAGCTCCCCTGCATTTTAATCATTTCATAATATTGTAATCATAATCATCATATGGTATGATTGTTTTACACAGCCACAACACCAAGATGTAGCAATAATAAACTGCTCAATAGTAATATCAGAGGAGACCACTAGATGTGACAATAATAAACTACTCAATAGTAATATCAGATATGACCACTAGATGTAGCCATAGGAAACAGATTTATAGATGGTGAGGCTGGCTCAGCCTGCTGGAATAGTCTGCTCTCCCTGACCGCTTAGATACCCTGATTTCTTCCTGTTAAATTCCCAATTATCTCCTCTTTTCCTCCCTGATCTGCCAAAAGATTGAATTAATTAATTCTGGCACTGCAGTCTTGTCTACAAAAACAGTCTACGATTGCCCATGTACCGATAGGATTCCCAACTTTCTCCCTATTCCCCCCCTCCTTGCCGGAAATAATGGCGTACTAAAAGGACATATTTGGGCATAGGTTGGTGCTGAGTCGGCATATTAGACACCATTGGATTTGTGCCAAAGTAGGGATGATGTTTGGAAAGTGGGATGTGGTCAAGAAGAGGGGGGATGGTGGCAGACTATTTAATAGGTAACACAAAGACAAGGGGGTTTCTCTTTCCCGGGAAGCACCGGCTTTACTGCTATTTGGTTTCTGAAGAAGCAATAAAGTCATCGCATTGGACTTCTGGTGCCTCAACTTGTTTTCTTTTTGGACTCAGAATTTATTTTGAAACTTTGAAACTAGTCTGAACTTAGATTTATTTCTTGAAAATTGACCTAAGACATAGTAAATAATTTTAAAGTCCATGATAAACGGTTGACGCAGGAGACCTTGGGCGTTTGTAATACTGTATGCTGCCAGATAGCGTTTTCCTTTTTAGCACACACACTCACATCTGACTCCTGCTTCCCTCCTCCTCCTCCTTCTCATCCTCCTCCTACCCCATCCTCCTCCTTCTCCTCCTCCTCCTCTCCCAGGACTCCAAGTGGGTGGAGGAGAAGCAGCTCTTCCTCCGAAGAAACCAGGAGCTGCTGGAGAAGGTCTGCCCCCTGTTGGCACCTGCATGTCATTACAACGTCGTTACCACTTTAATAATTACAGAAGTATTTAAGACAGAAGCCACTCACCTCATGGTTGTACGGTACATGGGGAGCCGTTTGGTTTGGTGCCGAACTGAACAGATCAGCCGTTTCTGTCTTCAGCTCTGTGTCTGTCTGTCCGCAGGTGGAGAAGCTGGATACAGAGTCCAGTCGCCTGCAACAGGAAGTCCAAGATTCCAGGGACCAGAACGAGCTGCTGGAGTTCAGAATATTGGAGCTGGAGGTGAGCCTAGAAAGGCTCTGTGGTAGTCTGGCCAAAGACGGGCTTTACTACGTTGTTACTTCGGCTTGTTTTCAACAGTACATACATGTTTCAAGATACATCAGATACGAGATACATCAGCATTATGTCCTGAGACCAGAAAACAGGCCCGCTCAATAACCTCTGTACGCGGCACAAACACTCACAAGCACCCGCGCGTGCACGCACACACACACACACACACACACACACACACACACACACACACACACACACACACACACACAGACACACATTGTATTCACTGTCTTCCAAGCACATGTAGGCCGCTGGCGTGCTGAGCTTGATAATGCGGGGTCATTACTGCTGCCAAATGCTAATCAATTGCAGTTCCCTCCACACACAGTCAAGGCACCGGACTCCAGACACAAGGCTTTGAGCTCTGCTGCAGTGCAGATACTGCATTGAGCCCACATGAGGTGGTGCTGCCTCCTAGTGGCTAATGACTGGAACAGCAAAGCAGTACTGTGTGTGATTCCAGTCCTAAGACTCCATAGATACTGTTGAAATGCCTGTTGAGATGTTGTCTACAGTTCATGAAGCTTGAGCTTTTACAGACTGACCATAGACTAGTCTGAGGCTGACATGCCTGACGTGGCCGTGTGTCCGTCTGTAGGAGCGCGAGCGGCGTTCCCCGCCGTTTAACCACCTGAGGATGCACCCGTTCTCCGAGGGCGTGAGCGCTCTACAGATCTACTGCATGAAGGAAGGGGTCAAGGTACAGTACACACACAACTCAACCCTGTATGAGTAGGTTATGTAAAAGAGCTATATATATATGTGAAATATTCTTCTGACTGTGTGTGTGCGCGTGTGTGTGTGTGTGTGTCTGCGTGCGTGCATGTGTGTGTCCTCTCCATTCAGGATGTGTGTATTCCTGACCTGATCAAACTCCTGGATATCCTGGGGGATAACGGGGTGAGTCCGTTTGCTGATAATCAAGTCAAGTCAAATTTTATTTATAAAGCACATTTCAAAACGACTGTGGTCGAGCCAAAGGGCTGTACACAAAATACAGTAAACATTAAAAGCACAAAGTACAATAACAGCAACAGTACAGAAATAAAAACACAGAATACCAGGGTGTCGTGATCAACTACAGTTGAAGGCCAGGGAGAAGAAATGGGTTTTTAAGAGAGATTTAAAAGACTCTAGGGTCTGAGCTGATCTGATGTGGATGGGTAGACTATTCCAGCGGCTGCAAAGGCTCGGTCTCCCCTCGTCGATAGGGTGCCAAGGTAGAGCAGTCACACTACTCAAATAAAACCAAAACACACAAATTATTACACCATGAAGTCGTGTCTCAGATGTCCTTTTCCTTTTTTACTCAGAACTTGCGGAATGAGGAACAAGTGGCCATTATACAGGCCAGCACTGTGCTCTCTCTCGCTGAAAAGGTACGTGTGTGCACGTGGAAGCGAACAGCTCAAAATTCCAACTCCAGCGTTCTTTCGCCGAAAAACGTGCACGGATTAAGACGAAGATTTCACGATATTTGAATTGAAACCTTTATTGCCCCCAGAGGCGAATTTGTTTAGCACACACATACATTCCTTTTAAATCCACGAATGGGAGTGCAGGTGTAGGCATAGAGGAGTCATAATGCAGCCATATACAGTCATACTGTACCTAGAGGAAGCCCCATCTGTCCCTCTGACTGTGGCGTTGCTGTGGTGTTGATCTCCCCTAGTGGATTCAGCAGATTGAGGGCACGGAGGCAGCGTTGCATCAGAAGATGATCGACCTGGAGATGGAGATGGTGAGAGCCTCTCTCAGTCCACATCACTTCTATGCTTTACTCCAGCAGCAACGGCTGAGATCTTGCAGGTTTGACCATAACCGTCTGTGTGTGTGTGTGTGTGTGTGTGTGTGCGTGTGTGTGTGTGCGTGCGTGTGTGTGTGCGTGCGTGTGTGTGTGCGTGCGTGCGCATGCGTGTGTGTGTGTGTGTGTGTGCCGGCTCCTCAGGAGATGTTCTGTAAGCAGAAAGGTTACCTGGAGGAGGAGCTGGACTACAGGAAGCAGGCGCTGGACCAAGCCTACCTGGTGAGACTCCGCCCTCCTCGCCAGCCAGGTTTCGCAGTTCAACTAAACAAAAAACACTTCATCTGAGTACCCAGAAGCTCTCGCTGCGACAAGAACTTCTGGGAACAAGTTATGATATCCGTGGACACCAATGAGAATCCTATCGGATTTTCAATACGATGCTGATTGGCCCGCGTAGATCGTGGGCTGTACAGAGAGGCCGACTTGGCCTCTGATTGGTCACTGACCGCAGATTTCCACTTTTCAAGTATTGCTAACGAGTCCTGCACTCTAGCGAGCTGTCGGTAGCATATCTGACACACAAGGTGTGATTTACTTGGACGTTGTTCCACGTTAACTCTCACTTCACAGGTTTTTATTACACAAACGGTAAAGTGTATTACCTAAATTCGTTTTTTATTTAGTCCTGACTATATACTCCTGATGAAATAATGTTCAAATGCAGCTGGGTTTGAAAGGTAGGCCAATGCACCGGCTAGTTGGTTTTGTGGCGCTTGACTCTAGACTGCAAAACACTACAAGACAAAAATACATGGACGAGATCCGGACATTCCCGTTATGTAGTGGCGAACCACGAGGGGCCGACGTAGCGTTTACATTCCTCGCCTGCTGTTTACATCAACCCCCCCCCCCCTACCCCCGTCTGCCCCACCTCTGCCCCCTGCCCCCCCAACCCCCTCGCACTCCGCAGCAAATCCAGGAGCTGGAGGCCACGCTGTACAACGCCCTGCAGCAGGACAAGGTCATCAAGTATGGCGAGCCCCTGGACGAAATGCAGCGGGACGAGCTGCGGTCGTCGGTGGAGAAGCTGCGCCGCCAGATGCTGAGGAAGAGCCGCGAGTACGACTGCCAGATCCTCCAGGAGAGGATGGAGCTGCTGCACCAGGCCCACCAGGTAACCACGCCTCCGGCTCCTCCCCCCCGCCGTGGGCCCGCCCCCGAAAGGGACGCGTGGCTCTCAATGCGGCTCCCCGTTAAAGTAAAGGTATCCCTTCGCTGCTGTGGGGAGCTGGGTGTTGCTCATCGGGTCGGCTTTTTATGTTCCAAACGGTGCAGTTCCGCAGTTGTTCGGTAGAGGGCAGCGTTTCATTAATTTCTAGGGAGCCGCTCTGGAGATGCCCTTCCTGTCAGCCTCACAGGCAGCTGGTGACCGCCAGCCACTCTGTCTGCTCCAGTATCACCACCCTCCAGCCTCGCTCATGTGGACTAAGCTGTTTCATGAGCAAAGAGCGGAAATCATGAGCTGATTTAAAAAAAAAAAAAAGTTTAAACTGTAGAAAACAGTTCAGTATTTGAAAAAGGCCTCGCCACTTTTAATGCTCCGTACTTTTATTTGAACAAACAACATTGAGATCAGTTAGATCTTCAGGTTATGAACCTCATCCAGGAAATCATGAACAGACCTATTCTCTGCAGACGCGTTTATGTGCTAATGAACCTCGACAAACCCTCCTCACAACTACGCGTGGGCGTACGCGTTCAAAACATGGCGACCGCACGTCTCCTGCCTTCCTTCGGGGCCTTGGCTGCGGTCGGCTGCGCAGGTCCTGGGAAATCACGCGTTGTTAAACAGCAAGTACACCGTCAGCGCAGTTCTCAAGATATTCTCAGTAGCTCCTTGGAGACTTTCATGTTGTTCACCTGACTGCCTGCCTGAATCAAAAAACACCCGTACTCTAGATTTCCAGAGCATCGGTGCCGGTGCACACTAGCCTCCAGCCGGTCGAACGGCCCAGAGATGATTTAAACACACACAACGTATGAGCAGTGTTTTCCTGGGCTGCCTTTTCAGAGAATCAGAGACCTGGAGGACAAGACAGATATCCAGAGGAGACAGATCAAGGACCTGGAAGAAAAGGTAAGATGGCTGCCAACATTATTTACGGTTATTCAGGGTTTGGCTTTGCCTCTCTCACCCGCCCCTGTCGACTATAAACCGCACTCGTGTGATGTGACGGCGGCGGGGACCCCCCGCGGAGACACCCTCCGCGTCCCCCCGGTCGCACCCCAGATGGCGCGAACGGCAGATGAACCGCAGATGTCGGGGCGGCTGACGAGACACAGGGTCTCTTTCGGGCGGCCAAGTTGTTACAAGAACGCAACACTTGGACTGTGAACGATCACGATCGAAAGTGCAGATACCCCCCCCCCCCCAGCGAGTGTATCCCTGTTGCTGACTGAGACCTTTCCTGTTTCTGTCGTTGACTAACACATGTTGTGCTGACTCACCACTCACTCTCTCTCTCTCTCACTCTCTCTCTCTCTCCCTTTCTTTCTCTTTTTTCTCTACAGTTTTTATTTCTGTTCTTATTCTTTTCTCTCGCCTTTATCCTTTGGCCTTGATGTCAGTGGCATCTCCTGTGACCGAGGTGAGTGTTGTGTGTGTGGGGCCTAAGTGAGTGTGTGTGTGTGTGTGTGTGTGTGTGCGTGTGTGTGTGCGTGCGTGCGTGCGTGTGTGTGTGTGTGTGTGGGGGAGCAAGATGTGTGTGTGTGTCTGCGTGTGGGGCCCTGTCGGCTCTCTCTCCCTCTCTCTCCGCTCGTCTCTCTCTCTCCCTCTCCGCTCGTCTCTCTCCCTCTCTCTCTCTCCGCTCGTCTCTCTCTCTCCCTCTCCGCTCGTCTCTCTCCCTCTCTCTCTCTCTCTCCCTCTCTCCCTCTCCACTCGTCTCTCTCTCTCTCCCTCTCTCCGCTCGTCTCTCTCTCTCTCTCTCCCTCTCTCTCTCTCTCTCCGCTCGTCTCTCTCTCTCTCTCTCTCCGCTCGTCTCTCTCTCTCTCTCTCTCTGCTCGTTTGTTTTCTGTGTTGTTCCCTTCATCTCCCGGCGACCGTAATGACCCAGCACAGTCAGGACGGTGAAATCATGCCTGTAGTTTAGCCAGCGCGTCTTTCCAAGGGCGGGATTCAGAAAAGGCTCTTTGTTTTTGGGAATCAGTGGTACATGTAACTTATACGTTCCCCTAACAACCCCGTTAGTCATTATACAGCTGGGACGACTCATTCTCGCTTCTCGGGTTTGATCCACATAATCATTTTGAGTTTTAACCTCTGCCCAGCGTGGGTTTGGCTAGTAAAGCATGTCATGATGTATTCGTCATATGTAAGCTTTGTTGTGTCTACTGCCCTGGAAGCACTCTCTGTGGATAATGTATTGTAAGACACACATCAACTGTTGCCAGGTACTTATGCTCTCTCTCTCTCTCTCTCTCTCTCTCTCTCTCATTCTTTCTCTCTCTCTCTCTCTCTCTCTCTCTCTCTCTCTGTTCACAGATGGTGTGGCAGCTTGGAGATTGTGTTTGTGACTGCGCTGGTTTTTATTTTCGGGCCAAGCGAGTCGTATTTGTGACTCGTGTTGTAAAAGTGAGTGGAGGTGTGGAGGTATTGTGTTTGGGACGTGGGTGGACATTCAGACTGGCTTTTATTTTTGGGACCTCTCTTCGGAGGGCATTTTTCCGTATGCTGCACTGGACCACTGATCCTTGGAGGATGGACCTCCTCAAGTCAGTGGGCGTAGCTGGAACCAAGTACTGATTCTGAGGACACGAACGCACGCACACACACACAAACACACACACACACACACACACACACACACACACAGATATTGGATATATATAAGAACAGACACAAACATACACATACTCATGCAAGCATGCATTCACTCTCTCTCTCACTCACACATACACACACACACACACAGTACATACAACACACACACACACACACACACACAAACTATAAGCCTGGGAAGTCTGGGAGATCTTATCTCTGCCATGCAGGGTAACGCTACACCACCTCATCGCCATGTGACTCCAGCCAGACACAGAAGAGGAGGGCTTTCTGGTCACCAGACTGGACTCCTTCCTCCTCCTCCTCCTCCTCCTCCGACTCTCCTTCTCTCTCTTTCAAAGCCCAACGGACGCTTGTCCAAGTGAAAGGAGAGCAGGCTCAGGGCCTGTGTGTCGGTGCCTGACCGTCAGAGCGGTCAGTACAGACTCAGACCGCAGAACAGGTCCCTGAGCAGACAGGACTACGGGGAGCGACATGGGACACTCTGGATGACATGTCTCCCCTGGTCTCTGAAGCAGGCCAGGAGAGGATAGAAGGAAGAGGAAGCGGAGAGAGAGAGAGAGAGAGAGAGAGAGAGAGAGAGAGATGAAAAGAAGATAGAGAGGTTCCACTATGTACCCACTGAACCCCCCAGGGTCTCCTTCTCAACAGATGATCCAAGTCTTCTGAAACCTTCGCTTGATTTTTCAGAAACCAACAGGAAAGAATGAAATTAAACTTGAGTAGTATTTTTCTTATTTTTTAACAGTTGCAGTAAACCGACATGTACCAAAATGTCCACTGACATACAAACACTTTGCTCTTCTTGCTGTAATATACATTTGTTGATATGTACATGTGTCTTGATGATTTCCTGTAGTCTCTCCCCTTCTTCCTGTGAATATTTACATTCCCTTCGCAGCTTGAACAGTAGAGTTACTCAGCAGTTTATAAGTAACCCACACATATAAATTGCTTTGTTTATTGTGGTGACAGCTGCAAATGAACTGAAATTGTGTACTGAGATGGAAAAGAACCTGGATAGTAATTTTCTCGCTCCCTCCCTGTCCTTCCTGGTCATGTTCCCTCCGTTTTCTACACTTGAAGATGAACAGCTCAAGACTACCAGCCGGTTGCTTGGTTTCTATCGAATGACTCTGTTTAATACTCCCTTTAAAGTAATCTTCTAGTTTGTAAATATACCGTCTCCCTGCTCTCTTCACCTGCACCATACTCTCGTTTCAGGAACCAGGAATGAGGCGCCTCTGAATTCAAACCAATGTTTTATTTCACTCACTCAACGCTCAAATGGTATTTTGGAGGAATTTATAAATGGAAGTTTCCACAGAAAATGATATTGTTTTCCTTTTACTGAACTGAGAGGGATTTCATTTTAGCGTTCGTCTCTCCCATGTCAGGAATAGCTGTGCTGGTCTTTGAAGCAAGGATATGTTGTTCGCTCTACAGTGTGATATCATAGGCTTACTACTAACAGCCTTCAGCAAACGCACACACACACACGCACACACACACACACACACACACACACACACACACACACACACACACACACACACACAAACACATCACGCACCTGAAATAGGAGAAAGTTGATGCAATGGTTGATGCAATGGTAGACCTGGTGTGCATCTCTCCTTTCCCCCATGGCTATGCCCTGGGCCTGCAATATTAACTGCCCTCATCTCGTCCACGCTCACCTGAGCTAGCACCCCCCCCCCCCCCAGCCTCTATTCACGGCCCTGGGACAGCTGGGCATCTCCTTACATACCGTACCGTACCTGCACATGGGGCCACTACTGTAACCTCACCCAGGGGAATGCGTGACACTATTTTTGAGCAAACTCAGCTAACTAGCAATTGCCTTAAATGCGCTTTCCCCATCCGTTTCTGTTCTTTTTAATGTTTTTTTTTTGTCGTTGTTGGTTACAGTTGGGTATGATTATGTAATGTAATGTACATTTCCTTTGTTCACTGAAGACATTGTTTTGTAAATCTTTACCCCTCTGTCTTCTGACGAGAATCTATTCCCCTTACTCTACTTTCAAGTATATTATTAAACAGACAAGAAAATGAATTATGATGAAAATAAAATGTTCATGGCCTTCCATCGTAAGCATCCTTTATTTCGGTGACGTTTGGATTAATGGTATTGTTTCATAATGATAATAATATTAATATATAATAATTAAAATAAATAAGATAATTCCCTGTGGTCGACCAGCTGCCCTCAAGCTTGGGGCTAATTGAATCAGTGGGGGGTCGATGACATTGGAAAGGGAAATAGGTTTTGGTCACGGCTGTTAATTGCATGTGCTCTCCATATGGTTCACTTGACCATGGATGGACAACCGCAACAATTACTACGTAGCTATTACCCTGCATAGTTAGAATTTACAGTAGGAATCATATAAATGCTAAAATTGTCAGATAACCCCACGTTTTGTTCAAATGTTTGAATCAACTGGTAACCTATTGTGTAATGAGGCATTGTCACTGAGGGGTCACATATTGTGAACACACACCAAACACAATAATATTTCAGGCTACACATGCAGTGCTTATCTCTGAGGCAAAACAAAGTATACAATAATGTAGGAAAATATTAGCTTGGCTTCATGCTGAATAATATTGTCATCAGCCAAGACAGAATCCCTGTTGATATGTTTGCAGTACTGTATACATAACATACTGTGTACTGTATGTTCACGGAAATATCTGCCCATTTGTACCCGCCCGGCACAAAAGCAGGCATTCAGTGTCCTGGTCCCTCACACTTCTACAGTAATGATCTAAACTACAGTCTGGTCGTCTATAGAGAATGTCCTGACCTGTAACGCCATGCTGTCCAGAGACTGTTAACACTTTGTGACGTCGGAGAAGCCATCTTGGGCAACACCGTATAGGCACCTTCTGGTCTGATACTCAATACAGTAGGTTGATTGATTAGATCAGCCATCTCTAGAGGGGACAGACAGAGGTCCTGGTGTTCCACCAGACCAGTACTGTACCTCCTCGCTCATGTCATTAGAGCCAGTCTAACTGGATTTCAGCCCCGGCTTGGCCGACGGATGCAGCTGGTCTATTCAGCAGCTTGCAAGCTCTGCGGATCAGCGCTAGGTTTAATTGTTCTCTGCCCAGGCCCCAGTAATGATACGTCAACACAGCCGCCAATCATCCCCTGGTCACTCAACTGAGGGGGCGCAGCCGGGCTGAGGGTCGGAGTAAGGAATCTGATGGATAGTCATTGGTTGATTCATGCCTGACTCGCTGTCTGTATGCCATATTTTGTAGTCGTTGAACAGTAAACCGAGCCAGTCGTTTTCAGGTGACTGTAGTTGTCATCTGCTGGATAACATTTGGATGGTTAGTAGGCTATAGTGACTCAGGTCTATACCAGACCCACTTACCCAGTTATTCGTATGAAGATGCATGCATCGAGAAACATGAAGAGGATTGGGTGAGGCCAGTGTCTTCTTATCTGGCATCGTTGAGCCTGACTGAACGCGCGCTGCACTTAGAAGGCCAACTGTAACGTGACACCTGTCGTCTAATTATTAGGGGAGTTTATTCCGAAGCCCCCGCGTCCATCCATATTTAATAGTCTGATGGCTGATGATCTCCCTCTGGCTCCCGCCCGTACTGTTTTAGTGTTATTGTTACTGTTGCTTAAAAGCCTTATTAAGTCATGAGCTGCATCCTGTGCTATCGCCACGCCCTTGAACTGATTTCCCAAGAGTTCTGTTGGCTTTAACGTATAAAGTGCACTCATCTGCTATAGGTTTGTTTCCACTGAGACGTCCAAGAGACGTGATCTGCTGTTCTCGTGATGAATGTGGGAAAGTCTTGCGTTTGTATAGCCGTTGTGTGACTAGATGTCTAGAACCACACATACAGTACTGTGTATTCGTGTTAATAGACTTCATCTACTGTCATCTTTCTCACAGGTTGCTGTCATGCCGTCGACACAAAGATCCAATGCACTTAGTGCTTATAGCTACCAGTCAGCCACAGACAGCAGAGAGAGGGGTAGAGGCAGGAGGAGGATAAGTGGCTTCTCGGCATCTCAGAATCGCCGTTCTTTAATCGCATTCCTGCGACAGAAACTGTCGGCCTCACCAATTTAACACGCTAATAGATTTAATCTCAGCAAAAGGGATTTACCCACCCAAGAATGTCTGAAAACAGACGACCCAGCAGTTTAGACAAATTCAACCCTAAGTTTGGAGCATGCTGTGCATTTAAAGGTGGTTACAGCATGTTCATTTGAGTTAGGTTTATAGTAGAATTGGTTAAAGCATGCTAGATTGAGTTAGGGTTATAGTGTTTGTGAGGCATTCTTGATTCTGTTTCCTTGTGCTCCTATATGCCTCATATAGAATGCTTGAAACAATAATGAGAAGTGATTCTCTTAGGACCTTACCTGTCATGTAGGTGACTCACTCACTTTTGGAGGCTATTGCAGAAGAAGTGTCTTGACCCTGAGTCTGCGTGAATGTCTGTATGGTCAACACTTAGGATTTACTGAGAATGTAAGGCTGATGCAGGCTAGACCGTTTGATCTAGTTCTGCCTAACATGACTATAGGAGCTGTGTGTGTGTGTGTGTGTGTGTGTGTGTGTGTGTGTGTGTGTGTGTGTGTGTGCGTGCTCGTCTCTCCCTCTCTCTCTCTTTCTTCCTCCATCACATGCACGCGCACGTACGCACACACGTTCACAAATACATACTAGAGAAGTGTCAGAGAGTGTTAGGTTTAGCGGGTTTGAATATTTCCCGCGGGTCAGCTCGCCCTCAGCAGTCTGTTACTTTGGGACGTCAGAGAGCTGTCGTCTCGCTGACAAGATCTCTTGTCTAAATTCTGCAAAGTAATCGTCCAGGAATAACGCTGTCGTTTGCATGCCTTCCGTTTACAGATAGACAACAGCCTATTTACTTAAACAGGCATGTTGCCCGTCTTTCCATCACTGTCATAGAGCCCCGGGCATCGTGTGGTGCTGAAAGGACAGCTCCTCGAAGGGGCGTGGCGCAAGAGACACTTGCAAAGTCATCAGATGATTTCCTTAAATTATAGAAAATAATCTCAGAAAGTTGGCAAAGCGGCACAGGTTGTTTCACTCGCCATTTTTGCGTGTTTGTCAACCATGTATCTACTAAAGGTGCGCGTGCGCTTAAGCTCCCTAAAACTTCCTCATGACATGATCTAGTCTATTCTGTTGGTGACAATAGGACTATAGCTGCAGGGTGGAAAAAACATCTCCTGCTAGTGCTATCATCACTTTCGTTGTCATGGGACCTATGGGCAGCGCTGCCACCCCTGGTTTGGAAACTCTACTGCTACTGTCTCTCTCTTGAGCCTCAGAGCAGAGCAGCGACTGTACTTCCCCCTCTCTCCTTCACTTCAACAGCACCGCGATGGCCGAGCGCAAACAGAACTGGGACAGAGAAGAGGATGACTTGCCTGTCTACCTCGCCCGTCCGGGGACAGCCGACCAGGTGCCGCGGCAAAAATATGATGGCGTGTTTAGCAACGTCGAAGGCGCGTACTTAAGTAAAACCATAGATTTTGATGCTCTCAGCGTCGGTCAGCGGGGCTCGCGAACCCAGAGGACCGCCAAACGGGACACACCGCAGGAAAGGAGTCCTGCAAGTGACAAGAGCTCTCCCTGCGCAGAAAGTGTCCCTAGACATGACACCAAACAGCCCGGCATTGAGATAAGAACAACTGGTGGAAAATATGTCCTACAGAACCTAAGTGGTGATGAAACGGTAAGCGTTCGTGCATGCAGAGCTGTCGGTGTCACTAAAGGTAATTAAACCTGATATTTTCAACTTCGAAAATATCCAGTGTTGACAATCACAGAAACCATTACATATTTTATTCATATGTCATGCATGGTGGGTAATCGCAATATGAGTTTCATGGATTGTTCATCCCCATATCGAGTCTCTTTCATATTTAAAGAGGGGTTAGGTTTATGCCAACTGCAGTGTAAGCGCATGCATGAATTATGTGAGAGTCAAAGTTGGACCCGTGTGTCCTTTTGTCACCCAAACTCTTTGCAAAAAATCTAATTGAAGACAGAGTAAATTGAAAAAAGCCACACATATATAGGACGATATTTACATTTTTAAACAGTGGACTTCCTATAAAGTTTCTATTTCTGCAACCAATAAATACATTTGGATTTCAGGGATAGCCTACCTATGCTGGGGCCGGGACTGTTGCCAGACTGAAGCTTTGATGCAGGCTGGATACATATGTGATTGTATTTGATTTGATTGGTCTTTATTTATTTCATTTATTTAACCTTTATTTAACCAGGCAAAATCATTAAGAAGAAATTCTTATTTACAGTGATGGCCTGGGCCTCCTGTACATCAAAAGTCATTCATCATGTTGAGTTACTGTTTCTGGTGATGCAACAGGGATCACATGATCAGATTCACACAGCGCCTGACAAAGTCCTTCTGATGTGACATTACACCTTGGTTATTCATTCTAAAATGTTTATACTGTTCAGTCATCCCCACTCTAAAAGTAAACTAACCTAAACACAATAATAACACATTTTTATTATTCCAAAGTCTTCAAAATGGCGTATTTCAGTTCTTGCAGTACATGGTACGTGTTGTGCCTAGCTTCTAGCTCTGCTGTCACAGGACACCTCCTGCTACAGTGTGTTCTTTGTACCAGGGAGAGATCTGATCATTGGGTGATGGAGTATTGTATGAATCCAGCCTTTGTCCATATTCTCTTGTTATAACTATCACATATGGGGGACATACGCTGAGGCAAGTATATGGTTACATTACTTCTCCTACCCTTTAAGAACAGTCTGAGACTTGTGGTTGTTTGACACATACTGTACAGTACATTACAGTACAGCTGCTTCTGAACAGGACATTTTTGCAATGATCTCATTTGAGCTTGGGGCAAAAAAAAGTGATGACTCACAGTCTCCCCGCCCTGCCACGCCATAGACTGACACTTACTGGCTCGGAGCATAGGGAGTCCATTAGACAGATAGCTGTACAACACTACACACACACGCGCACACACACGCGCACACACACACACACACACACACACACTTGCACGCACACACACACACAAAGAGTTTAAGTTTAGAATAAATATACAGATCAAGCAACAGAACTACGGTTGCTGTATGTAATATTAATATAACAGAATAAAATAGAATATAGAATAGAGAGGTATTGTCCAACAGAAGATTATACATACACCCTTCAACCTCACATCAGGCCTAGAATCAGCATACACAACAAACAAACAACTTCCCAGCAGTGATGTCATACACAACAAACGAACAACTTCCCAGCGGTGACCTGGTCCTCTCTGTCTCTGCAGATTGCCTCCAGATTATGTGTAATTATTCATACAGGCCATCGCCTGGCAGTGTGGCGAGCCAGGCGCTTGACGCCAGTCTGCAGGCAGGGATCTGATGTGGCCGGTGGGGCTCCCCGTGTGGGCAGACATGGCATTGCATATGCTTCAGCTGGGGTGGGGGGGGGGTGACTTAGCAGAACACTGAGGGAGAGTGCTGTCGGGTTGTTCCAGTCAGGGAGGTGAGGGGACATCAGATTGACAACACAGACAGCGGCAGACATGCTGACCTTATCTAACTTTACTTTGAGAGAGACAGCCACTGGCTCTTTGGCATCCTCTCATGTCAGCAATCATGTGGAATATCTGCTAGAGCAGCTAGTGTAGAGCTCTCGCCCTGGCGCATGGGCGTACGGTATCCTTCCGTCAGTGCTTTGTAGAAACATGTACAGTGCTAGAAATGGTGCTCAGAGAACACAGGCCTCCACCCCTGAATGCATTTCGTGGCTCTGTGCGCAGCAAAATTGAAGGACCCGGCAGGGAGCAGTGCGGTGCACTCCGGGGCTCTCCCCCCACACACCCCAGTCCAAACCCTGCGTCTCTAGCGCCCCCACACAGGGAGTTCTGTTTTCATTCGTGGATCCAGCCCGTGATTCGGATCTGCTCCAAAATGGAATGGGTTCAAAGGTGGCCCGTGATAAACTCATTCACTGAGTTTCATAAAAATTGCTTTGGTAGTTTTTGTGTTATCATGGTCCAAAAAATGAATTGGAGTGAATGGGCAGTCCGGCTGCGTTTGGGCGGCTCATGGAACCGGTCCGTGTTTTGGATCTGCTCCAAATTTAAGAGCTTGTAAGTTGGCCCATGATAACACCCCTCCACCGAATTTCATGAAAATCAGTCAGGTAGTTTTTTTGCTTAATCCTGCTAACAAACACACACACACACATACGCACACACACGCACGCCACCGAAAACATTACCTCTAAGGTAATGACTAAACAGTTGTGGTGAAATGCAGATTCATGTTAGCAGGGCATGAGCATCTTCTAGAGTCCAAAAAATTCCAATTTTTGCATCGTTTGAATTCAGCTTATTTAAGCACTGGGTCCTCCTGTAACACAGGTCATTTATTGCCCCAGTAAAAGCACAGTGCCAGTAGGCTTGGAGTTGGGTCTCAGCCTGACTGTGGGTCCTGTAGCCTACCTCTCCACACGCAGGGCTGTGAGGAGGGATGATGGAGAGAGGCCGTGCTCCAGGTCCAGGTCTCTTTGTCCTCTCTCCGTCAGGGTGGTGGCCCAGCCCAGCTCCCCTTCTCTCCACACACACACACACACACACACACACACACACACACACACACACACACACACATACACATCCTCCCAGTAACCCTTGGATTCCGGTTTTGTGTGTGTGTGTGTGGAACTCATTGTTGCGGATGGAAACATACAGTAGCATACACTCTAGAATTACTACATTATACTGTTTGAATATACAGTATGACGTACAGTACTCGCTGTCATTATTCATATTTCGAGCCTGTTAATGTCCATCTTACACTGTGTGCAGAGAGAACAGCATACTGTAGCTGATACGTTCTAGCCTGGCTCCAGCCCATCGTATGCCCACTTTCATTTTCGAAATGTGATTCAGGGTCTGGTGCTGCACTGGTCCAGAGTGATTTCTCGATTGGAATGCCAACCAGGCCAATCAGCATCCTTTGAATGGTACACAGAAGCATGTCTGCAGCACTCTGTTAATACAGTCACTACCGCCCTGTTCTCCTTGTTTTAATTGTTCCACACAGTTTTTTGCTGTCCTGAAGAACTAGGAGCGTGCACACACACATGTACACGCGCACACACAAAGGCACACGCACACACGCGCGTGCACACACACACACACACACACACACACACACACACACACAAACAGCCGTCTGATTTCCTGTCACAGAAAGTCATTATTGGTGCATTAGTAGAGGGGTATACCGGAGGGGTGGGGGGGGGGTCTACTTAGGACCCAGACAATGGGGACAGGCAGGCAGTGTGTGTGTGTGTGTGTGTGTGTGTGTGTGTGTGTGTGCGTGTGTGTGTGTGTCAGGAGTGTGGTCTGGTTGTGGAGTGGGGGGCTGGCTCATTGTGGTCGACAGCTGCTACTCACCACTAAGCCCCTCCTCTTTGTTCATAAAAACACACACCAGCTAGTCAATATAATTACCTATAGGCCTAGACATAGATGAACACTCTCTCTCACTCACTCACACACACACTGTATTTCATATTTTGTCAGCTGTCAGCATACTTTCATGTGGAGGGATCTTAAAGGATTAAAGGGATTAATTTTACTGCTATTTGAAATAAAAAATCCCAGGCTACTGTTCCACTACCAGACATCATGCCCTGGGTATTTGAAATCATTGAGGATCCACACTGTGAAAACACATAATAAAAACCCTGTTTAATAGTTTATTGTGGGTAGAATCTTCCCTTTACAGCGAGGCTGTAGCCACACCCACACCCCTCTCAGCCCAGAGGGAATCCAGTAGCCTACATGGCATGCGCACAGTCCTCCTCTGCCTATTGGCTCCCTAAGCACCGCACCTGCTCTGGTGATCAATTCATCCGTGTATTAACTCTTGCAGTGATGCTCGAGGGGAAGCTGTATGAGCCTGAAGACAGCATGGAGCACATCCTGTTGAACACGGGGGCCTGCTGTTCCAATCTGCACAGGATCGCTGTCAAATAAGCTTCAAGTTGAACTGAACCGTCCAATGTCTATTAATCGGGTCGGTTTATTGGGTCACTCTCCATCAGAATAAACCTGCATAGGCTACTGTTCTCTGCATGTTGGCTAACGCAGCTGCCCAAGGCCTGCTGCTCCAGCTATTGAGCGCCCTCCTGTGGAATGCCTTGAGAACTGCAGTCACATCAGTGAGCCCGTAGAGGGAGGAGCCGGGCGGATAAGCGGCTTGACTCAGCCTAGACGCTCCAGCTCGATGCGAAGCACTTTGCCACTGCGCTGCACAGAGGGAGACGACCATTCCCTCATTTACCCATCCAGGCAGTAGACACCGCAGCATCCAAGGGGGATATTTTGAAGCTTTGTTCAAAGGTGGAATCAGTCATCGACCAATTATAATTATGTCTTATCAAGGCAAAAAGAATATTCCAAAAATCACAGTGAGTAAAAAAATTGACTGGCTGTTAAAACTTGCATTGGTGTCGTAAATCAATGCAGGGTTAGGGTTGTCTGCTCTTTTTATGTAACCTCTATTCATTGCCATGGTATGATATTACAAATTCGTGGGTGCGCACTTGCAGGCATTTCCTTCAGTTTTGTACATTTTGTGCGTTTTGGGAGTATAGCCGGTGTAAGATAAAATACACTAGTGCGGTGTAAGATGGCATGATTGGCTGCCATAGTGACAGCCGGGGAGACAGAACAAGGCGTTTTCTTAAAGGTATCTTGCATCCTCTTTGTTGAGGGGTGGTGTTGAGGGCCAACCGTGCGCACTACGACTACATGTGCCAGCGCCGGCTCATGTGCTTTAATGACTGATTTAATTGTATGCTATAGGCTACTATTACTTTTCCAGTGTAATGTTTGCTTTCAACTTTGTATCTCAGATATAGGCTCATTGACAACATAAAGTTGAATAAAGGTGCTTACTGTACAGAACATTATCCTATACCCACAGCTAGAATTAGGCTATTATATTCTTGCAGGGCACATATGAAGAAAAATAGACCGATATTATGAAAGCAATTAATAGATCTAGGGGCTGTAGTCTAAGTAGGCAAAAAAAAATCTACAATGATTGTATTATTCTTCAAATATGGTTTCATTTTAACATTGCAATCATTCAATCAGTAAAATAAAGTAAAATCTGTTTGCTCAGCTGTGCATGTGGACTGGTGCAGTGGGGGGAGAGAGAGGGAGAGGAATCTCCCACGCCCATTTATGATCTCTTGCGATAACCCGCCCGTTAAATAGGGCATTCGGTCTATTCTGCATCACTAACGCAGCCAGTCGGTGTAATACTAGCTCGTCCGTCTGTGCCTTAAGGGTTTGAGGTTGACGTCGGGGCGGTGTGTGGATGTGGCTGGATAGATGGTGCCGCAGAGTGGGAGCGTGTTTGAAATGGCTGCGGGTTCATTGTTGCGGCTCGGGGCTCAGGGTGTTGGTCTGTTCCAAGGGAGAGAAGCCCTTTGTCTCGTCTGATATTGGGCTTCGGAGGGATGGGGGGGGGCTTGTTAATGGCCTGCAGGGGTCCTGTGATTCGCACAGCATCACTGTCGTGAATAATCAAAGAGGAGAGGATGTTCCACGAACCGTTGGAGTTTGTGAAGCCTATCGTTTTTTATACCGTTACTTTATTTAATGGGCGGCCTACACTGCAATAGCACCTGCTGATCCTGCCTCTTCCCAACCCACGGGAACGTTGCTGTTCTCCTGCATGTGACCGTATGCTTTAACATAAGAACTAATTTGAACCCCAGTAGGATAACAGTGATAGATTTGGCAAAAGCTTTTTATTCTTCACAGTATAGTCTACCATCATTTAGGGCCGCCCGCATTTGAGCTGACATACCGAGATATAGAAATCATTCATTAATGCTTTAGACTACTGTGAGCTTTGTGTCTCCCCTCTGCGTGTGGCTGCTATATTCCAGCTGTTTCCTCGCGTCTGGAAGGCAGCAGAGAAGCCATGTCAGAATGATGTCTAGGTGTGGTTGTCTTTTTCCATCATCTCACACTGGCCCAGTGTTGTACAGCGTGCATGTCATCAATAATCCCCTCCAGCTGGAAGCCGCATATGTGGGCATGGGCTGACAGCAGCTCTACCCAGAAACAGAAACCTTTTCTCCACCAATACGGTACCACAAAACAGGCCCCGCCATCCGCACGCCGGCTGCAAAGTGGGCCTGACTGCAAGCTAAACATCCCGCTGTGTGGCCACCCAGCCATTGCCAAGCCCCTCTCCATGGCGACTGGCGTAGAGATGTCAGAACCAAACCGCCCTGGGTAGCGATGGGGGAGCGGAGGCCAAATCACAGCCAGACGGGAACATTGGCCGCCATGGAGACCGCGCCTCATGCAGTCTATCTCGAGATCAAGATGCCCGCGACGGTGGCGTCCTCTGAAACCCGTCAGCCAGTCGACTTATTTAGATAAGTCCTATTGTTTTGACTTTTACAGAGAGAGAGAGGGGAGGGGGAAAAAATCCTATGCACTTTTGAGCTTAGAGTAAATATTTTTGGTTGCTAGGCAACAGGGCTGAGGCAGAGGCAGCGACTGGCTCTAAGGCGCGATGACTTCCCTCTTCCACTGGTCTCTCTCCCCTGCCTGGCCCGGTCCGCTCGTATCACCTCACTCTCACTGCTAATGGACTCCCCTGCCATGTCCTCCTGGCCCTGCATGTTTGTCTGTTGTAGGTTCCCTGGGAGCAACAAACCACAGCGCTGTTCCCAGGCTAGTAGCCCTGCGGAAGGTTCTCCGAGGACCGTCCAGTCGCAGGCCGGTGTTCCAACTACCCGGTGTCCTCGCTCAGACTTTGCCGTGCACGAGCCTGGTGGGGGAAAAAAAACCTGAGCGATATTTCAGAATAATGTTAAAGCCTGTCGTCTATTTGTGGTCTATTTCTGATTTGTTCCGTCTGACATAACAGCGAGAGGAGCCAGTTCCCTCCTGAAGGCAGCGCCCTAGTCAGACGCCCCTGTGTTCTGAAGGCTACAGCACGCTACGTAGCAGATAACATGACAGATATATCTGTTTCATTACAGAGAGCGTCTGCTTTAATACCTGCCTTCCCTGTTGGCCTGCAGAGTGCAGACAGACTTTTGGTCCAACTGTGGGAATGAATCTGTATGGGAATGTGGAATTCCATTTGATTTTATTCACTGTGAAATTGGGGCCCAAAAACCTTCAGGCCTTTGTGACCTCATTGTGTTTTATTATGGGCAATATCTCCACATATGAATCCCTCGTGTCTCTCTACTTTGCGTGAGATTAAACTAACAAATCCTGTGATATGCGACAACACCCCCCCCCCCCATCACCATGACCCTAACAGCATGCCTACTGTACATCACACGCTACATGTGAATGACATCACACACTACAGTACAGCCCTATATGTCATTGCTGTGTAATAGTGTACCTTTTGGTTAGGCTTGTGGTTATGTCTTTGAAAACATGACCTGTCACTATGAATTGCCAGCAGTAATAAGATTGTGGTGAGACTATTGTAGTGTAATTCTGTATGGTATCAAGAGACTACTGGAGATACACACAGGCCTCTTTCTGTGCCAGATAACTGGGTGCAGTCCTGTTTGATTGACAGGAGAGGTCATGGCTCATGACCTGACTATGTGTTCAGGGTGCAGAGCACTGATGTTGTCCAAAGTGGACTATGTGCATTTAATGAACACAAGACACACATCCCAGTTTATTGCAGACTGAAATGTGAAAATGTGAGGAGACAAGTTGGATAGAAGCATATTCGATAGAACAGCTGTATTGGAGCTGCTGTTTGACTTTTAGGTGACGGTGCATAGATCAGAATACAGCTCCCAGTGTTAGTCCCAATGTTGGATCTCTGTGACCCTTTCACATGTAGTGACCAGGGGATATGGGTTGAGTTGTTTTGCAGCTCTACATTACTGATAGAATTGATATGGCACTGGTTCCATCCTTACCTCTAAGCTGTATACCCTGATGGCTCTCCCTTAGTCTCTCACCAGTAGTGGTGTTTTCACCATTATGGGGTGTCTGAACCGTGATAAGTATTTGTGATCGCAACTGGAGGTTTGGTCCTGATGTAGGGCAAAGTCATTTTTCAAATTATGTGCCATGCGTTAAAATCTGAGTTGAAGAAAATGTGCTTCTGTGAATGTTGGTACACCTGAAATCACTAAGCAGAGAAAAGGGCTTCAAAGATTCAAAGCTGTTCACACTTCTCACAGGATATGGACCATGATGACAAAATAACTATTTACTAATCCTAAAACTGTTTGTTATATTTAGTGGGTTCTTCGCAACTTAAATTTTCGTAATATGAAAAAAAAAGCAAACAGGAAAAAAATAAAAATAAAAAATATATATATATATTGCCTCTAGCGCATTTTGAGGACTGCCTACATCAGGACCAAACCGGTCCCATTTTACCGTACTGCCAGAAGCCGTCTGCTAATCCTCTATAGCAGTGCACAGTCACACCTCGAACAGTGGGGACACAGCCATGAGAAAACCACGCTAACAGCTGGATACTTCAAGAAAATTAAAGGGACGCTCAGCCAAAACCAGCAGGCCTGTGTAATGTGTTGCATGTAACAAGAATTCAAACACATAGAGCACTATATCATTCTGCTCTGTACTGTATGTGCTGAATGTAACACAAGGAATTTATAAGGGAATTTATAACCAAAACCACTGATTTTATTTGTCTTTCATTCTCCTCATGCTTCCAATGGGCGACCGGAATTCCCCACATTTATGAATCAGGCGTTTGTTTTTTTCACGGAACCCATGGGAAACACTGGAGGCAAGGCTAATTAAACTGTGGTCATATCTTTGTTTAGATAGCGTATCCCGACACGTTAGCACAAGAACACTGCACTCTATCATTTCCTGTCCCATGGATCTGCAGAAACGCCAACAGTCACGAAAAAACAGATGAAAAGGATTCAAATGACTGCCAGAAAGTATTTGGCTTTCATTATTTATATTTATATTTATATATTTAGAAAGCAATTTATTCAACTGTATTAACCAACTTAGATGGCAGTTAGCCTAGTCATTGAAATCCGATCTGTGAGTGTTGGACAGGGACAGGCCACAGTCTCCAATTAAAAGCTACACAGTATGATCACTCTATGTTCAACACATGAGTTATGATGATGACCGAGAAGTAATAAAGAAAGAAATATCACCGTCAAACAACTTTGTG
>NC_140248.1:11659693-11662193 GCF_949987555.1 Borostomias antarcticus
GTGGTAATAGACAAGCAGTGTGTGAATCATACACGCACGCGCACACACGCACGCGCGCACACACACACACACAGCCGCCCCGCCGAGGGAACAGCTGGCACATTCCCATAATGATCAACTGGTATTGAGCTGACTGGCGCTGGCCGTGTTTGTGGGGGAACTACATTCGCCACAATCGCGTACTGTGCCTCTGGCAGAGATAAAAAGCTGACTGCAAACAAGGAGTGGTTCAGGGAGTCACGATTGTAAACAACAGGGGCTTTGCATTGCGTGCCCATTCATCCTTGATCCTATTAGGAAGGTACACAGAGGCTCTTAGAAGATTTGTGGGGGGGGGGGGGGGGTTGGTCAGTCAGGTGTTAGGACAGCAGACATGTCCTAGGCTACTACGGCACAAAGCAGGGGACAAGAGGCGCCGGAGGGAGAATCTGAGGGAGAATCTGGACCGACGCCAGCGCAGAGGTCGACGATGTTACCCTGGAGCTCTGAAAGCAGACTCTTAATCCAGATCTGTTATGGCGTGCGCCGGTACACACGGCGTTGAGCAGACAGACAGGAAGGGGCTTGTGTAACGCCAACCCCCCCCCCCCACACAAACAACACAAGCGGAGGAGGGAGAGAGCAGCGGATGAGTCGACACTTTGTTGTGAAAACACACCCCTCTCCTCCCCCCCCCCCTCCCCCCCACAGTGGACCACGTCATCCCGGAGCCAGGCAGCAGTCTGATGGAGGCGTTTGACCAGTGGCGGCAGTGGGCGGACGAGAAGGTCTGCTGCGACTACGCCCTCCACGTGGACATCACCCACTGGAACGACAGCGTCAAGCAGGAGGTGGACACCCTGCTCAAAGAGAAAGGTATGATGTTGGTGGGAGCCATGGGAAGCGGTCGGCGGCGGCTTCCTCCGTGAATCCGACTGACCAGCGAACCCCCCCCCCCCCCCCTCTGTGGCTTCGGCCCGGGTGCTGCCATTTGTAAAACATTCCAGAGGCAATTGCTTCTTGAGACATTTTGTACTCTTCACCAGTGATGTTACCTCCCTTAATCTCTCTCTCTCCTTCTCTCTCTCTCTCCCTCTCTCTTTCTCTCCCTGTCTCTCTCCCCCTCAGGTGTGAACTCTTTCCAGGTCTACATGGCCTACAAGGACTTCTACCAGATGAGCAACAGCGAGGTACGTGACGCCGGTTCGCCGCGTCGATGACCCTCGGGGCGCCGTGGTCATCAGCTTGGTGTCCCACCAAACCACCGCAGAAATAGACTCTGCTAACTGACGCCATGTAGCCCATTCAGGCACTGTGGTGGAGCTTGATTATTTACAGTCGAACATCCCACATAAGCTTGGCCTATTTTGGCGGTCACAGAGTAATTACGGTTTATCGCCGCTGACATCACGAGGATTGTGGGCATTCTAAATGATAGGCTGAGGAACATCCCCGCTGAGGGGACCAGAGACGACATCCTCTCCTAAACTCCTCTCCTAAACTCCTCTCCTAAGTTCCTCTCCTAAACTCCTGTCCTAAACTCCTCTCCTAAACTCCTCTCCTAAGCTCCTGTCCTAAACTCCTCTCCTAAGCTCCTCTACTAAACTCCTGTCCTAAACTCCTGTCCTAAACTCCTCTCCTAAACTCCTCTCCTAAACTCCTCTCCTAAGCTCCTCCCCTTAACTCCTGTCCTAAACTCCTGTCCTAAACTCCTGTCCTAAACTCCTCTCCTAAACTCCTCTCCTAAGCTCCTCTCCTTAACTCCTGTCCTAAACTCCTCTCCTAAACTCCTCTCCTAAGCTCCTCTCCTAAACTCCTCTCCTAAACTCCTCTCCTAAGCTCCTTGAATCAGAAGAACCTGCCGCTAACCGAGCGTGTATGTTTGTGTGTGTGTGTCTGCGTGCGTGTGTGTGCGTGCGTGTGTGTGCGTGTGTGTGTGTGTGTTAATGTGCGTGTGTTCGTGTGTGTTCACAGCTGTATGAGATCTTCACCTTCCTGGGGGAGATGGGAGGCATTGTCCAGGTCCACGCCGAGAATGGAGAGATCATAGCCGAGGTAACCCCCCCCCTCCACACACACACACACACACACACACACACACACACACACACACACACACACACACCGGCCATTCTTCATCTCTCCCCAGTTTGCCCATCCCGCTCTGTTCTGATAAAGCGATGTCTCACCAACAAGTCACACTAAATTCTCCAGCTTCCCCAGACTAAACAGCCGCCCAGAGATAGAGTGTATCAGGTCAAAGGGAGAGTGGAGAGAGGGGTGAGTGTTAGGACAGCCATGAGAGGATAGAGTTTATTTAAGTCTGTACTGCGATTAATTTTAAGGTCCTCCTGGGTGGGTCTGGCAAGCATGTCTGTATTCCCTCAGTGTGTGTGTGTGTGTGTGTGTGTGTGTGTGTGTGTGTGTGCGTGTGTGTGTCTAGTCTGGTCCGATCGCTTCTTCGTTGTGCGAAGCTAAAGCGAAGTTTATGCTTAGATAATTCCCCTGCTTTAGCCCGGAA
>NC_140248.1:11667193-11767193 GCF_949987555.1 Borostomias antarcticus
ACCCTCCTGAACTACTACCCTCCTGAACTACTACCCTCCTGAGCTACCACCCTCCTGAGCTACCACCCTCCTGAGCTACCACCCTCCTGAACTACTACCCTCCTGAACTACTACCCTCCTGAACTACCACCCTCCTGAGCTCCTACCCTCCTGAGCTACCACCCTCCTGAACTACTAGCCTCCTGAGCTCCTACCCTCCTGAACTACCACCCTCCTGAACTATTACCCTCCTGAACTACCACCCTCCTGAGCTCCTACCCTCCTGAGCTACGTGTCGCTCCATGGATAGGTGCCCGCTCCTGTACCACCTAGCTTCACTTCCGTCAAATAAGATGGAGTTAGGAGACCGTGAAACTAGCTCAAGGTGTCCTACATGCGGTGTGAGGCCCTCTCTGCGCTACCTTGTGCCGGGCTGGCCCTGCAGTCAGATGATAGGAATGCACCTACTATGCCCTTATATGCTGATTCCAGTGTCCAGGGTTCAGGCTCCAGATGTGCTCCGTAGTGGTCTGGTCCATACACACACATGCGCACGCGCGCACACACACACACACACACACACACACACACACACACACACACACAGCCAGATATATTAAGCTTCGCTTTCCGAGGAATCACCCGCTTTATCACGCGGGTCCGGCCGTGGTTGAAATGTCAGTGGACTGTCTCTGCTGTTCCTCCCACCGTCCGGGGATGAGCTCGGAGATGGCGGGGATGACGGAGCGAAAGATATACAGCTTTTGAGGATGAGGGGACAAAGAGGGGAGGAGGGACAGAAGAAGAATGCGTGTTTGGATGTCCTCATGGAGGAGGCATGTGAGTTTTTTTTTGCTGGGCTCGAACGGCTTTTCCCAGGGGTCGTTCTTAGCCGTGTGTGTGTGCGCGCGCGTTTGTGTGTGTGCGCGTGTGTTCCCTTGACTAGAGAGCTTGCTTTCATCTCTAGTTGGCGCCGTGCCACAGTGCTGACCTAGTATTGGTCACACGTCTTAGCCAATGGGGACGGTCCCGCTGGTATCAGTCAGGGTAACACGAAGCAGGCTAGCGGACCTTCTGGTAGCGCGGCTGCCTGGTTGGGATGGATGACCAGACCTTTTAGTGTCCGACTGTCCTTGAGCTCTCCCGTATTTTTCATTGACTTGGCAACAGGTACTGTACCTTGGCAGATCTGATTAATTTACGGAGCTTAAGAGTGGTTTGCTTTCATCCGTGCTCCCGATCTGGGTCCTAATCATTGCTAGGTTCATCTAACACCCTCCTCTTTCACAGGTAATGTCGTGTTCGGCGAGCCAATCACGGCCAGCCTTGGGACCGACGGGACACACTATTGGAGCAAGAACTGGGCCAAGGCCGCCTCCTTCGTGACGTCCCCGCCTCTCAGCCCGGACCCCACCACCCCAGACTACCTGAACACACTGCTGGCCAGGTGAACACCGGCGCACCCCGTCAGCTGATTCACTGTACATACTGTACCAGTCATCTCTCCTAACCTGACTGCCTCCTTCCCCTGAGATCGACCAATCCCCAGCCTCTAGAAGCAGTTGTGTAGATCTGAGAGGGTTCTGATAGGTCATAAGTATGATTTACTGTAGCCCCATATTTCTATGATGTATACGTCTTGCTTATACCTATTCAGTCACCTTAGATCTACACCAGTGTGACCTAGATGGTGATCACTCTAGCAATATTGAAGAATAAAACAAAAACAAATTCCTTCAGCTTGATGGTACAGGATGCTTTTAATAGTATGATGGATGTCGGATGGATGCACAAGGGGGCCTGTTAGAAGGAGGAGAGGGGAGAGGAGGGGAAGTCATCCATAACGCGTCCAGTAAGAGGAGCCTCTGGCACCAGACTTCGAGTCATCCATCCACCGTTGTCTAAGCTCTGTGTCCGGCTACGCTAGAACTACATCATCCATTTACCTGTCGGTTAACGTTTATGCAAAAAACAGAAAACTGTACAAGTTTGAGCTCCCGTGGTTAGTTCTCTCTCTCTCCCTCTCTCTCTCCCCCCTCTCCTCTCTTTCTCTCTCTCTCCATCTCTCTCTTTCTCATCCCCCCCCCCCCCTCTCTCATTCTTCATCAGCGGTGACCTGAACGTGACAGGCAGTGCCCACTGCACCTTCAGCGTTGCCCAGAAGGCCATCGGCAAGGACGACTTCACCCAGATCCCAGAGGGGGTCAACGGCGTGGAGGAGAGGATGTCCCTGATCTGGGACAAGGCTGTGGTGAGGAGACCGCTCTACCGCTGGCCTTTAACTCACTAGTCTGGCCTATAACTCACTAGTCTGGCCTATAACTCACTAGTCTGGACTATAACTCATTAGTCTGGCCTATAACTCACTAGTCTGGCCTATAACTCACTAGTCTGACCTGTAACTCACTAGTCTGGCCTATAACTCACTAGTCTGGCCTATAACTCACTAGTCTGTCTTATAACTCACTAATCTGGCCTATAACTCACCAGTCTGGCCTATAACTCACTAGTCTGGCCTGTAACTCACTAGTCTGACCTGTAACTCACTAGTCTGGCCTATAACTCACTAGTCTGGCCTATAACTCACTAGTCTGGCCTATAACTCACTAGTCTGGCCTATAACTCACTAGTCTGGCCTGTAACTCACTAGTCTGGCCTCAGATATTACACTACTTCACATGTCTATATTATCAATAATTTCATTTCCCGCTACCCCTTTAATGCTCTCTCTATTCCTTCATATTGTGCCTCCCAATCTCACCCCTTTGACTTTCTCAAAATCTCTTTCTCCCACCTCACTCTGTGTGTGCTGTTCGTCTTCTCCTCCCTCCCTATCCGATCTCTATCCTGTGGTTCTGTGTCTCTGTGGGGGCTCTGGTCTCCTCGCTCTCTCTCTCCCTCTTTATCTTCTGAAATGCATATTATCCTTTCACTCCGGAAAAGCCTCCCTGTGGGCAAAGCCTGTGGCATGTGGGTCTGTTGTGTGTGTGTGTGTGTGTGTGTGTGTGTGTGTGTGTGTGAGAGAGAGAGAGAGTGAGAGAGAGAGAGAGTATTTTGCTCCCATGAGAACCCTACAGTACATTCATTCCACCGGTCAGCTACAAAGCCCTGTGTGAGCCGTCTTCCTCCCCCTCCTCTCCTCCTCTTCAGACCACTGGCAAGATGGACGAGAACATGTTTGTGGCCGTGACCAGCACCAACGCTGCCAAGATCCTCAACCTGTACCCCCGCAAGGGCCGGATAGCCGTGGGCTCCGACAGCGACCTGGTCATCTGGGACTCTGACGCCATCAAGACCATCACCGCCAAGACGCACAACTCGGTAAGAGGTCAGAGGTCAAAGTGTCGGCGGAGACGCTGGGTCCTGAGAGTCGCCTAGGAGGGTGTGTCGTTTACTGTCAGCCCCCGGACACTGTATCAGATCAGGATAACAGTGTCACTTTAAATTTGACGCCCTAGGTCAGGGGGAATGTTCTCCATCTTGCGTATATCTATCCATTCCTCTCAGAGTTACTCTAAGTTAGGGTGCAGAGGTCTGACTCAACGGATGCAGGTTTTGGGGATAAGCCTCGTCATTCCTTTATTACTGCTCAATCAGTGGCGATGGAATTGAATCTGATTGGGCCGACAGCTGCTGTCCGCCCGGTCCAATCAGATTAAATCCAGACTACGTGAAACAACAAGTACCTAGCAACCGCTCTGCCGAAGTAATTCTAATTGGTTTAAAGAAGTACAATGTCCCGACCACCCCCCCCCCCCCCCCCCATATTCCTGAATGTTAATGAGTCCAGCCAAACCTTTCTCCAGCACTAAACAGAGCGTGGAGATGGGTCTGGCTATGCAGCACTAGTGTCCAGAGATCCCCAGCTGTGGTGCTGACAGCCTGTCCCAGACCAGCTGTGGACTGCTGGCCGTTCGGGTCACTCAGTCCTAGTTAGACTGAGCCGAGTGGCTGCAGGGACAACATGTCTTTCCACAGAAAGAGAGAGTGAAAGAGTGAGTGAGAGTGAGTGAGCGTGAGAGGGATAGAGAGAGAGTGAAAGAGAGAGAGGGATAGAGAGAGAGAGAGTGAGAGAGAGAGAGCGAGAGAGAGAGTGAGTGAGAGTGAGTGAGAGCGAAAGAGAGAGAGAGGGATAGAGAGAGAGTGAGTGAGTGAGAGTGAAACAGAGAGAGAGGGATAGAGAGAGAGAGAGAGAGAGAGAGAGAGAGAGAGAGAGAGACTACAGAGAACATACTGTAGCTGGCCTACTTCCAGTGACCTCACTGTTCCTCTCAACGGAAACGACGTCCCTGTGGACGCTCACTGCTAAAACAGAACACTATATTGGACTTCAGTACCAGTCCAACCTACTGCTGGCGACTTCTTAGAATGTGTTAGTTAAATGGTACCTACTGTAGACCACACTTCACAGGAAGGATCCATGAGATGAAAGGGACATGACAGGCTGATCATACGATATGCCATTAGAAAACCGAGAGGCTCATCCCATATGTCTGTCGACATCCCACAAACAGGACGTTGGCGTTGGTTTTGGGATTACACAGGAGCAGAGCAAGCCCAGGGCTGTAACATGGGATGAGTCAGCACAGGAAATCGAGGCTTGACCAACCTGTTGAACTTCCTGCTCATTGTACATTCAGAGAGAGAGAGAGAGGCAGGGAGGGGGGGGCTCAGAGGAGTAGCAGGGAAGGGAAGAGGAGGTGTATTAAAGACCACATGTGAGGTCGAGGCGGAGAGATGGAGGAGAGAATTAGAGGGGAGAGAATTTGGACGAGGTTTTTTTTCAATGGGTTTTCCATGTGCGGTTAAAAAAAAAAACACATCTAGGGAGAACTACGGCTCTCATGGTGTGATGTCACCCTCTCATTTCCTGCCTGAGGGCCCTACGGACAACACAACGGCCCAGAACATCAGGACATCAGCTCATCTGCTCATGAGGACACAAGTGTCTCCTCTCCACCTTAACGCCAACTGTGATGCAGATTGTGCACAGTAGTATTCCGTTTTACAGGCCTCTGCCTGAGCTTTCCGCCCACTACAGAAATAAAACCGCCTCTGTTATCTGAAAGGCATGGTCTGGTAGGGTTTGTTTATGTTGTTGGATACGCAAAAACAGACACACACACGCACACACACACACACACACACGTGGAGGGCCAGGCCATGACATCATACTTGGCAGAACGGGGGTCCTGTCCTGGCCTGAGTGTGGAGGAGCCGTGTGCAGAGGAAACGCTGACAATGGTAGGAGGGCAACAGATTACAAACAACCGTGGCGAGGGAGTGAGGGAGGGAGAGAGGGGGGCGGCGGACGAATGCAAGAGAGGGGGATAGAGTTCAGAGAGAACAAGTGAGAGTATGAGAGAGAGAGAGGGGGGGGGGGATCATTAGCCCCAGCTGCAGTGGCAGCTGTTTGTGTCAAAATGACGCATATGAGAAACAGGCCGCCTGTATGATGAGGAATGATGGAGGAGGAGCAGGAGGGTTATTTCTCTCCTGTCCCACACATGTTGTTGATTAACACAGAGCCATGGTCCCAGCAGAGATCACATGCCCCCCCGCCCGCCCCTCTATCTACAAGCCTGCCTCATTGGCATGTCCTTGCCAGCCAACCTGTCAGTTAGCCAGCCAGACAGACAGACAGCCAGCCAGACAGACAGACAGCCAGACAGACAGCCAGACAGACAGACACAGACAGCCAGACAGCCAGACAGACAGACAGTCAGACAGACAGACAGACAGACAGACAGTTAGTCAGCCACCAACCCACCCAGCCAACTAGCCAATCAGCCAGCCAGATAGGCAGTCAGCCAGTCAGTAAATCTGTGCCTGTGCATGCATGACTCCATGACTGACATTCTCAGTAACATACCATAGCAGCCCTTAAAAGAGATCCAAATTAAATTTACTGCCTGGGGATTTCCAGGCGCATCATCTGAGCCAGCCGTGTCAGGTCCTGACACTTGACCTTCGCGTACCGGATGTGACCTCGGACGAGGTGGCGGATGGCAAGTTCCAGGGGAAATTAGTTTATACTGGAAGCTGGTGGTTTTGCCCTGCCCAACAGTTGCGAGCCCTGTTTTTGAATGCCTGAGAGGTGTGCTACAGGATTTAAAAAAGAGAGAGGGAGATAGAGGGAAGGAGAGAGAGGGAGGGAGAGAGAGGGAGGGAGAGAGAGGAAGATAAACTAAACTTATTCTGCATGTCCAGCAGCTGCTCCCCATTTATATCACTGCCAATGTCGACCTCTGTCTCAAGCAGTTAGGTCACCAAGGAAATGAAAATCATCAAGATACAAATACTGGCAAATGGCTGCTTGATTCAATTGTAGTCTGACCTACATAATGGATATCTGTGAGGTTGTGTTTTCTGGTCCTCTGTCCAGCTGGTCCAACTAAATGTAATGCGTGTGTGTGTGTGTGTGCGTGTGTGCGTGCGCGCGCGTGTTGCAGGCTGCTGAGTACAATGTCTTTGAGGGCATGGAGCTCCGTGGCGCCCCCCTGGTGGTGATCTGCCAGGGCAAGATCGTCCTGGAGGACGGGACCCTCCACGTCACCGTCGGGGCGGGCCGCTTCATCCCCTGCACCCCCTTCCCTGACTTCGCCTACAAGCGCGTGAAGGCCAGGAAGCAGGTACAGTAAGACTCTAGCTAGCATCTCTAGCTGACCTCCCTAGCTAGCATCCCTAGCTGGTCTCCCTAGCTAGCATCTCTCGCTGACCTCCCTAGCTAGCATCCCTAGCTGGTCTCCCTAGCTAGCATCTCTCGCTGGCCTCCCTATAGCATCTCTAGCTGGTCTCTCTAGCTAGCATCTCTTGCTGACCTCCCTGTAGCATCTCTAGCTGGTCTCCCTAGATAGCATCTCTAGCTGGTCTCCCTAGCTAGCATCTCTAGCTGGCCTCCCTAGCTTGCATCTCTATGGTCTTCCTAGCTAGCATCTCTAGCTGGTCTCTTTAGCTAGCATCTCAATTCTACCCTCGTTACACTCAAGAGTCTTGCATTACATGACTGTTGCTATAATGTCTACAGCTGTATCCTGTTGCACATTTGATAGCCTACCTCATCAAACACACCCTCATTCTTTAAGTAGATTCTCATGATAATGATGAGCAACGGGTGACCTGAAAGATTGTTTTGACAGCCTGTGTGCAACAAAGACTGCCATTGTCTTTATTGGCTGCAGCTCCGGTGCCAGCCATGAGGACAGTGTTGCCTCTTGGGTAGGGAGGGAGCGTGTCTGTGCTCCGGAGACATAATAGCAGGGCTGTCTTCAGAAGTGGAGCGCGGCAGATATAAATAACTGCGGGAGTGTGTAAGAGAGCTGGGAGCTGCCAGAGAATGCAGTAAACGTGTCTTTGAACTAGCTCTGTGGGTGAGCTCATCCCTCCTGTAGGAGGAGAGGAGGGGATGGAGGGAGGGGATGGACTGGGTATGGCGGGAGACGGAGAGATGGAAATAGAGGGAGGGAGGAGTAGGGGTGGAGGATGGGATGGAAGGAGGGATGTGAATGTTTGCTTGGGGAATTAATGTGAAATCAGACTTGAAGGGTCAACTTGGGGACAGATGGCCTTCCTAGCTGTACGTGGACAGCGACTGCCTTGTCCAATAAAAACACAGTATGCCTGTCTGTCTGTCTGTCTGTCTGTCTGTCTGTCTGTCTGTCTGTCTGTCTGTCTGTCTGTCTGTCTGTCTGTGTTGTCTGTAAACCTGGAACTGTTTTTTTCCCCCTACCAAAACACTGGATTATGTAATGTTTGTTTATGGGCCAACAGGCATTCTGATTCTAAGAAGTCCTTGTCTTGGGGGAGTTTTGTAAATGTACAAATATTCATAATGCTTCCTCACCATACTGATTCTCACTCTCTTTCTCTCTCTCTCACCTTGCTTTCCCCCCTCCTCTCTCCCTTTACACGCCCCCACCCCTCCTCTCTCTCTCTCTCTCTCTCTCTCTCTCTCTCTCTCTCTCTCTCTCGTAGCTGGCCGTTCTGCGGGCGGTGCCCAGGGGAATGTATGACGGGCCGGTGTCTGAGTTCTCTCCCATGTCCCGCGGGGGCACCCCGTCCGCCTCAGCCCGCACCTCCCCCTCCAAGCAGCCCGTCAGGAACCTGCACCACTCTGGCTTTAGCCTAGCAGGTAACCAGGCACAACGTGGTGAGCCCTGCTGCTTCTTTACATCCCATAATAGTCCTCCCCCGGCCCTCAGGCCCGTCCATGGGAAATACCAGGATAGGATACACACACACACGCACGCACATGCACGCACGCACACACACACACACACACACACACACACACACGCACACACACACACACATTTATGCACAGACACATGGACACACACACACGTGTCCAGTGATCGTAGGGTCGGGGGTTCGAATGCCGACTCCTCCTGTCCACATGTCGAAGTGTCCTTGAGCGAGACACTGAATCCCAAATTGCTTCCAGTGACCAGGTTAGCACCTTGCATGGCAGCTGCCACCATTGGTGTGTGTGAATGGGTGAATGAGAGGCCATTGTAAAGTGCTTTGGATAAAAGTGCCATATAAGTTCAGTCCATTTACCATTTTACCATTTTAAATACAGACACACACACACACACACGCGTTTCAAGACGTGTCAAACCATGCATTACATCCTGGTACTTTCCATCGATCCTTTTTTCTGTTCCTCCAAACCGTTGATTTTAAACCCTGCTTACGTTGTTTATGTTTTGACGGTGTGGTTTCCTGTTAGCCGGGAGGTCTCGCCATGTCTCTCTCCCTCCAGGTTCACTCTCTCCATGCCAGCCACCTGCTTTTAGTTCATGTTCCACATCCAAAACCACTGGGGGACCACAAATCCCGAGCATGGTTCAACAAAACCTTGCATGGGCTCCGATTTTTAAGACCCGGTTCTAAGCTTTCTGCCCGGACATCTGGTCAGGTTCTTAGTCATGCTCTCTCTTGTAGTGAAGCGTCTCCAATGGGCTGTGAAAATGATGAGTCGTTATAACATAAATTATTTACACTGCTCACTCCCGCAATAGAAACTAGCCAAATGACAGTGCGGCGCATATCGCGCCCATCTGTAAGCTCTTATGGCAGAGTTCAGACAGGCAGGCTGGGGTCGTGCTAGACCTGTCTTTACTGCATGCTTGCTGTGTGATGCAGTGATGCAGGAGGGCTGACCTCCGCTGGAAACTATTTCCCCGTGGCTCTAGAGGGGGTTAGTCTACCCCTGGCTTCCCAGGCCCTCCTCTGTTACTACTGTAGTCGTACAGACCTGGCCCTCTCTCTCTCTCTCTCATCTCTTCTCTCATCTCCTCCCATCCTGCCTGCTGGCTTCGAAGATAATCCCTATAGTGTTCCACTGCTACTGAGACTGAAGAGCTGTTCGTCTGTCTGGGGATGGGATGTCTGCAGAAGCATACATAGACACACACACACACACACACATACACACACACACACACACACACACACACACACACACACACACATACACACACACACACACACACACACACACACACACACACACACACACACACACACACAATAGGACCCTTTAGATTGCCACTGTATCTAACTGTCATATCAAGAGCCACTGCCTGCAAAGATGATTCACTTGTCCGTCTTGGGAGGCCCAAAGCATCTTTGGCTGTGTTCATCATCAAAGGGTTAGCGGAACATTCTAGAACAGACACTCTCCAGCAGCACAAAACAGGCTGCTAGTGTCAAGTCTTGGGAGGGTAAAGACATTGGGATTAAATCTGTCGGTCTTCCAATTATGTCAATTTAATCCTGGACCCAATCTCATTATCGTTGAATCGGACTTATTCAAAGGGTCGAGAAGGTCAAGGGCAAACCGGCAAACACTCACAGACACACACACGCGTCATCTGACTGGCCTCTGTGAATGACCTGGCATTACATTACAGACGGCATTACGCTCATGCTGAGGCTTGTTTGCGTGCCTCTGCGCTAGTCTGGCCTCGGTGGAACCAGCTGAACATTGTGAAGGCTGTTCCCAACACTCCGGCTGACTTTGGCTGTGTGTGTGTGTGTGTGTGTGTGTGTGTGTGTGTGTGTGTCTCTGCGCTCAGGGCCCGTCACACCAGACGACATCCCCATCAGGCCGGCGGGCCGGCGCATCGTAGTGCCCCCTGGTGGTCGCTCCAACATCACATCTCTCAGCTAAAGAGCTGGAGGAGGAGAGCAAGAACGACAACAGCAGCCACTGGGAGGGGGAGGAGGAGGAGGAAGAGGAGACATGATTAGTTAAACGTTAAGAGTTAAGAGCAAAACACTGAATCCTCATGCCTTACCTGTCACAATGCTACCTGCTTTTGTTTCTGGGAGCCTAGTGTTCCTGCTCTTACAGAAGGTCAGCTCAAATCAGTCGTCAGAGGGAAATGCTCCAACACACACAGTCACAGTCTGCTTTCCCATCCTCTGGTATTAAAGAAAACGAGTCAACATTATGAACTTTGTCCAGTTACGCCACTTGGCTGGAATGCGAGTTATGTACCAAATATCATGCCCTAATTAATCTAGGTTGACCTCATAAAAACGGCCATGACAGTTGGAAGGCTGCTCTGAAAACGATCTTCTCTAAGGAAAGGAATACTGCTATTCCCAGAAAAATGCTTTGTTTTTTTTCATTACCCCTTTTGAGTACTAGTCTGCAAAAAAAAAAGAAAAGGAAAAAAAAAAGTGTCATTAGCAATGTAATAACATGCAGTACCATCGATTATCTGTAGGTGGCATTGTGAGTATGGTAGATGTAACGTAGCTTTGTGAATTATGTTGCTGCCTGCCTGGCTTACCAAACCAGCAGAACCTGATAGTGTAATCAATCACTGAAAAAAAAGAAAACACAAAAACACATCTGGTAAACAGATTTTGTAATCATGCAAGATAAAATGTTGATAGAAATGGTCGTTATGTTTTTGTTTTTGAATTCCTGCACTCCATCTTGGCTGTAAAAAATAACATTGTGAGAAACCGTCCCTTGCATTCCCTTCAAGCTTACTGCCTGCTCCTTTCATACCCGTTAGCAAACCATCCATGGGGGGAAACTGTTTTCAAACCCTTTCACAAGAATTAAAACCAAGCTCAGCATTCATGATCTGGACCATGAAACTATGAGCTTTGTGAAGAGGAGTACATGAAAAAAATTAAGAAATGAACAAACTGAGTAACTCAACCTGCTTTTAAATAATTGTCATTCACCTCTGGCTTTAGTATTTTCTTTCCAATGTTGGCTCTCGTTTGAGGCAAAAGGACCATCATGCCCTGCTCAAAGCAGGAGTTTCAAATGCACTGCAGTGCTGACTTACTGTCAGCAGAGAGTTCCATCATTGCTGTACTCTTGACCCAACTCCCCTTGGTTTGACCGCTCAACTCCATGGGGATCTCAGAATAGTGCTCTGTGTCCGTGGTCTGGGTCCGTCTCGCAGACGGGGCTGAGGATCGTGGCGGGCTTTAGGCGAGGAGAGCTCACTTTGATTTGCTGTCCCAATCAGCTGAGGTGGAGGGAGGGGCTGGAGGTGGTGTTTTACTGAGTGATGGTGTGGAATCTGTTCAATCCAAGTGGTTTTTATTCTATTTATGTTAGTTGGACTGTCTTTGTTATTGTTTTTAAATGTCATTTTTTTACTGTTGTATCCAAACCCAGAGAAGGCAGGTCAAAAACACGGTGCGTCGAGGAGGGATGAAATTGTTTCCTGAATAAACATGAGTTGCAACTGAGTGGATGTCTCACTGTCATTTCTCAAGCTCTGATATATAAACGCATAACACACAGATTTCACATCATAGATCGTAATGTATTATAGACGTATCTCTGTCCAAAGAGATGATAGAGGGTATTTTATTCTCCATTAGCACCAAACTATGATCCTTCCACTACTATTGTGGGAAAATGTCTTTTTCCCTATATCTGGAAGTAAACACACCTGTCTCGCTTTATCGTTGTGTATTTTACGATCATTAAATGTCTCATGATATCACTTTCGGGTGCAGTTAGGATGACAGGCTGGGAAGATTGCCATCACGTACAGTACACACTCTGTCTGGATGAGGGAGAGATGAGAGTCAGCGCAGTGCTCACATACTGTAAACCCTCCAGAGATAATGGAGCTGTCACTGGCTGGGCCTTCTTTATTTCTATACAACAACAGATGATCTGAGGCCCCAGTGTGTGTACAGTATGCGTGTAATATGTGTGTGTGTGTCTGATGTCTATGTTTGTGTGTCTGTGTGTGTGTGTGTGTGTGTGTGTCTGTGCCTGTGTGTGTGTGTGTCCGTGTTTGGGAGGAGAAACGTCTTTAGAGTTGTAATACCATAAAGACAACTGTTCTGGTTCCTGTGTCTGCGTGGGCCGGTCCTGGTGGAGACCTGGCTCTGATGAGGGGTGTAGATCACAGAGAGAGACCTGGCTCTGATGAGGGGTGTAGATCACAGAGAGAGACCTGGCTCTGATGAGGGGTGTATTTCACAGAGAGAGACTCCCAGCCTGGCCGGAGGATGTGGGAAATGTGCTGCGTCGGCGTGGATGAGAGATGGTCTCCCCCCCCCCCCCTCGACCTCGGAACCGCTGCGGCGAATGGGAAAAACGCATGATGCGTGTCAGGGGGTTGATGGTGCATTAACAGGTAATGGCCCCTGCATGACCTGGAGACAGATAGGACCCAAGCTTATGTTATAAGAGCAGGGTACAGTGGAAGGATAGAGGGACAGAGAAAGGGAGGGGGAGGGAGAGATGGAGGGAAGAGAGGGAGGGAGGGAGGGAGGGGGTGATAGAGAGGGGTAGTTGAGGGGTAAAGGAGAGGGTGGGGTAAAGAGAGAAAGAGAGGGGGGGGGGGTGAAGGAAGATAGACAGAACCGGAGAGAGGGGTGGGGTGGGGGGTGATAGGGTCGGGTAGAGTTGAGAGGTAAAGGGACATAGAAAGAGAATGGGGAGGGAGAGAAGGGGGGATGAAGGAAGATAGAACCAGAGAGAAGAGAGAGAGAGAGAGAAGGGGGGAGATGCAGCAGGCGGGACTCTTGATGGTTTGTGGTCCTCATGATATTGTTCATATTGTTCAAGATGATTCTGTTCTGACTCCGTCTGGGTCGACATGACCCTGGTCTCCTCCATCTGTTAGGGTTAGTGTTAGTTACAGTCTACAGGACACAATTGAAGTTACAGACACTGATTCCAGATAGTCATACTAACGCAATAATACTAAGTCTTCAGCACAAGATCTTGTTTGTCTGGGGCAGACAATCACTTGACTGAGGCATGGCGTACTTGTTCTCCATGTTGACCTCAGCTCCAAAACAACAATCCCAGTTGTCCCGAGGGACTGGGGAAGGACTGCGTGACATAAGCTTCATTCACACAGCTCTGAAGAATACATGGTGATTTACCAAGAGAACAGAAATGCTGGCTAAAACGGCTCACCCCAACGCGGTTTCACGAGCTCCGTCTCTTTCTGGGGTTTCCAAACAAAGACACAAGCCAAATCTGGGGAAGGAGGGGGAAGTCTGGCCAACCTAACCCTGTCATAGAAACTCATTACACAAACAAATCTGACCTAAACTCAGCTTCTTGTTTGGGCAAGGCTGCAATTGATGTGCTGGTTTGTGAGGGAGGCTGTACTATACTTAGCCTATTCTGTAGTATTCCCCTGTGCTGTGCCACTCAGAGAGGCTCACCCAGTGAGTTATGTGTTGAAATGTAGGGCCGTTGTCATAGCTCACCCTTTATGTGTGGGATAAGGTCCCAGTGTAGAACTGAAGTCATGAGAATCATCTTAACTTAGACATTGCACTCAAACAGAAATACTACCAGACGTTTTTATCTCCAACTTTATTGAAATAGATTATTGGATCAAAGCACAGACAGAAATAAATAAAGTGTGAAAGGTTTTTTTTGTAAACACAATAATTAATCTTCACATCTTGACTTTGAAGAAGCCTGTTTATGGCTGGCAAGAAAGCTGCCCTTGGAACCAAGGTAAACTGCATTTTAACCACTCAGGAGCACTACCGTTCATAAACACTAGATGGCAGTGTGTCATCGTAGAACGTGATGGACAATTACCCTCACACAGCAAGCGTGGAGCAAACGCTTCACTGAAAATGTTACTGCCATCTGCCTTGTAGGGTCGTCCCTGTAGTTTCCTGTAGAGAATAATAAGCCGGCGCTACAGAGGTTCAAACACAGCTAGGTTGGAGCCTGCAGTCATCTCTCTCAACAGCTTTCCCAGGTTCATCTTTCTTTCCCATTCCAACTTTCTATATTATCTCCACTATCTCTCTCTCTCTCTCGTTTCTGTGCTCCTCCTGTCCTGGGTCAGATGCTTAGAGTTCTAATTAGGACCTCCTTCCAGCACTGGGATTGGTCGCCTTTGTCCACTTAGGACCAAGGCTCTACATCACCCCCATTTATTGCCCATCAAACAATTCCAGGCCAGCGGAGCCCCAACATGGAGGAGCACAGCTGGAGAGACGGTTGGTCTATTGAAAGCACTGCATGGTTAACACGCGCCCAGTCAGCCAGTCTGCACAGCAGGAGAGGGCTCCGGCCCCGTTTTCGCTCCCAATCAACGGCTCCTGACCACAGCTGAATCCACTTAAGGCCACAGTTCTTCTCTGGCTGATGGACAAGCCCCCCCCCCCCCCCCCCCCACCCACCCCTGCAGTGGAGAGCACCTGTAAAAGATGGGCCACGTTTTGAAATGATCACTCTCTCTGCTCTGAAAAGAGCTACACTGGAAAGCAACACAGTTACAGTACGAAGCACGGGCTGTGGTGAGGCTCCAAAGAAACATTGTTTTAAGGCACCTTTATAATCGCTGCTCGACCACGTTCACAGACAACACACACGGTGACAACTAATGACAAAGGAACACGTGTAACAAACCACACAACTCATATAGCTGACACCTCCACTGGGCCCGTGAAACTTCTCCATTTACACAAGAGCTAAAACATCATTTACAGTAGAGAATATTTGAACCCACAATTGTTGTTTAAAAAAGTGCCCGTAGTAGATTAGAGGGTGAATGAAGATCTGATATTGTTATTATGAACACTAAAGATAAAGTGGATGTGTATTGCAGAGAAGGTCAAAATATGATAAAGCTATTGCACTGTAATAAGCACATGAAACTTAAGAATAAGGAAACAGTTCCATCTAATTCTAGGAATATCATTGTCTATATACCCACTATCAGTGTGCCGCAGGTCTAAGGCACCCATGTAGGATCTTTATCGAGGTCTAGGGTTGAGTTTAGGACTCCAAACACAGACAAAACCACAACCATGTACAGAACTGAAAAAGAGATTTCCCATTAAAAGTCATGTTCATGACGGTCAGGTCTACAGAATTAGGATTCACTCACATCTTTATACGCCTGTGCATGAATGCTACATTAATGTTGAAAGCGTGTGCAATTAAGCAAGTTTCTGTGCAGAACAGACAATATTTAGCCATCTACCTACTGTCTATAAAGCTCCCATTGAAATTGGATAGGGATAAAAGGCAATAGTTCACAGCATGGCCATGTTGCCTTAGAGCAGTAAACCTTTTTCAAATCGACAACCCCCTCAAAAATGCTTTGAGTAGAACAGTGTTCTGCGTGGCTCCACCAGATGGTTTTGCCTGTATAAGTGATTGAATTGCTACCCCAATAAGTATCCATTTCCACATTGGCGTGGTACCCATCATCCATCTTTGCTTCAGTGACATGGCAAGTCCTAACCTAATCGTAAAGAGGATGGCGGTTGGTAAAATCGCAGAATGGAGCAGCTCATGCCCAAAGCCTACAGTTGAACTCTTATCTCTTCCTGTATTTCTGTGAAGAGGAGTCTGTGGTTGCTGTCTTATAAACAAAGGACTCTGTATCACAAGTCTAATCTCATATTTGATTTGTTGAGCGTGACGTCACTCCTCCTAACCCTCGGCCAATTGCGAGCCTGCGTGGTGTGGTGCGGTTTTGCATACAATCTCGATTTGTCAACAGGCTTAATTTGCTGTTGTGAGTGAGCTGGTGAGGTGTCTGTCTTTCCTGTCCTCCTAACTGGACTGGTAGGGAGGTGAATTCCTCTCGTGCTGCTGGGCTTGGCCTGCGAGTGGTGCTCCGGAGGTCCATGAAGGCGCACCAGGTCAGGGAAGGACAGCGTGGGCTGAGGGATGCCCAGAAGGAGTCTGGCTCCTGGGGGTGCAGGGGGAGGGAGCGAGGGTCCGCCTGGCTACTCCAGATTCCCCTCACTCAGCAGTCTATGAGCTCTAGTGGTCTGGGAGTGCTAACATGAGGTGTAGGAGGGTGTGTTCCTGCATTGGGTATGAATGTGTGAGTGTGTTGTGTGCGTATGCACACGTGTGTGTGTGTATGAGTGTAATAGCGTATTTGTGCCAGGGTGAGCGAATGTACTTTATGTGTGTGTGTGTGTGTGTGTGTGTGTGTGTGTGTTTGCGTGCGTGTATGCATGTACGTGTGTGTGTGTGTGTGTGTGTGTGTGTGTGTGTGTGTGTGTGTAGGCTGGGATGACAGGGGGAGGGTAAAGAATCAGTTCCTATCCTGACAGGTAGTCTGTAGATTCCATGTTATTGTTCTGTCCATCCTCTATGGCCTTGTTCTTCTCTGACCCAGACAGGTCTGTGGCCTCAGTGTCCACCACAGTTCTCCTTGCCCTGAAACACACACACAATGGTCTTTGTTGACAGCCTGTCGTGAAGCATACATTGGAAATGCTAAATTTGGGGGAGCCCTTCCAGAGGGATCACGGTGAAGACCTTTGTTGTAAATGTGTTTTGTTGCTTGTGGCTCAGTACAGTTACAGCTTCTCTGAAATACGCCAAGTCCCTCCAGTGAACTTTATTGAATGGATGTGACACAATCTTGGCAACTGACTGTGCAACTTGTAGCAAATAAACATTACAGAGCCTACCGGCGAGCAGTGGGCTTAACCACACCTGAGTCCTGTCTCTGGATAGCGATATGACGCGATATGTGGTATATCAGACTATAAGATAATACTCCTGAAATATTGAAGTGTTTTATTGCATCGGAGTCTTGTAATCCTGTGTGGGATGGGCCCTGTGTGTGGCATGACACGTAAATAAAATAAAATATAAAATTAATGAATTAATTAATTAATTAATTAATTCACTCACGCACTCACTCACTCACTCACTCACTCACTCACTCACTCACTCACTCACTCACTCACTCACTCACTCACTCATTCATTCATGCATTCATTCATTTACACGTGTGAAGGAAGGAGGCTCTCACTTCTCTCTGTTGAAGATGAGGAAGTCCCTCTGGACGTTCTCCAGTCGCTGCTGCATCTGTCCGTTCTGCACAGTCAGAGAGAGGTCAGGGAGTATGAGACTGGCTTACGAACACACGTGCGCGCGCACACACGCACGCACGCACGCAAATGAAATCGTTTTAGACATCCAAAGACTTTTCAATGTTGTGACCTATATAATCGCTGGGAGTGCAGTGTAAAAGTGGGGAGTGGAGAGGGAGAGGGAGAGGGAGTGAGCTTCTGCCAACTTTAAAGGGCAGACGCCGTCCGATCCGCACGGACCCCGCGCGGACGCGCCCTTCGGCGGCGCTAATCACGCCGTGACAGCGGCAGTTTCTCCACGCCCCCCTGTCCTCCCGGGCTTGGCGGGTGCCCTCAGATCAGCCGCCAGACAACCCCCCTCCCTAACCCCCCCCCCCCCCCTCAGAAAAGTTCCTTGAGGGAGTGGGGGTACAGGTGCTGTCACAGAGGAGAGGCAGACGCGGGCATCTGGCCAGGGAAAGTAGAGCAGCTGACGAGGGGTGGAGAGGGGCAGGGTGTGTGTGTGTGTGTGTGTGTGTGTGCATGCAGAGAGAGGGAGAGGGAGAGGGATAGAATACTTTAATAATCCCCAATGGGGAAATTCCCTAGACAGAGAGGGATAGGGAGAGAGATGTGTGTGTGTGTGTGTGTGTGTGTGTGTGTGTGTGTGTGTGTGTGTGTGTGTGTGTGTGTGGAAGGGAGACAGATGGAGAGGGCAAGAGATAGAAAGACAGAGAGAGAGAGAGAGAGAGAGAGACAGACAGAGAGAGAGAGAGGGGAGACAGATAATGCGATCTGAACAGGTGAGACTATATTTCACATTCTGGCGGGCAGACGCCAGACGGCTCGTTGGTTGTGCTCTGCTCCTTCCGATGGGGTCCGTCTGGCAGCAGGACGCCTGCTGTGCAGCTCAGACAGGGACTCCAGACCGCCGCGCTCCTTGATTGTCCTTCCACTCTCCACGCCAGAGAGCTCTTCAGGAAGGGCTTACATCAGGCGCTGTGCTGTCACTGGATCTCACTGGCACTGCATTATGGGTCTCTTGATTGCTTACTCTCCTGGACCGAGGCCAAACCTTAGTGTGCATACGCAGGCAGGTACACGCACGCACACACGCACGAACACACACACACACACGCACGAACACACACACACACATGCTAGGGCGCTTTCCAACCTCACAAGGAGGCAGCAAGGTGGTCAGGGTAAGCGCGCCGGAATGGACTGGTGGAGAGACAGCCAAAGAAGCTTTCTGCCTGCCAAGGACAGAGTCTGCAATAACAATGCTCTAACCCCTCCCATCTCTCTAACACCACCCATATCTCTGGCTTCAAACAAGGGTTCAGGAGTTAATTATGTCCCTCTGTTAAATTAAACTTCCCATTTAACACATGGGATCTAAAGGAAGCTCAGTTGGCCGCGTGCCAAACCAGGGCACTTAGCGTCATTTTCTTTCCAATTTTATGATGCATGTTTCCATTGTGTAATACTGTAACATGGTTCTGTCTAATGATGCTACACTGAAGTAATATCTAATACGTGTGATATTATAGCTTGGTTGGGATGATGCCTTTCTCTCCATCATAGCTGCAACCGTCACATGTATAACAAACTAGAAATGGTGCTCAGAGAGCATGTGTTTTGTGGCTCTTTGCGCGCCAAAGTTGAATGGGTTCTAAATTGGCCCATGCTGCATCCCTCCACCAAGTTTCATAGAAATCAGTCTGGTAGTTTTTGTGTAATCCTGGTCCAAAAAATGAATGGTGGTGAATGGCCGGCTGTGTTTGGGTGACTCGAGGACCCGCTGCGTAATTTGGATCTGCTCCAAACCTTAATGGGTTCTAGGCTGACCGCTGCTACACCCTTCCACTGAGTTTCATGAAAATCGGTGCAGTAGTTTTTGCGCAAGTCTGCTAGCAGACGTACGGACATACGGACCTACGTACAGACGCCACCGAAAACATTACCACTCGCCCTGCGCTGTCGCTGGGGCGGAGGTAACAAAAGCACTCTTAGCTGGATGAATGTAGCTAGCCTTAGCCAGGTGAATGTGTTTGTATAGAGCCTTAGCCAGGTGAATGTGTTTGAATAGAGCCTTAGCCAGGTGAATGTGTTTGTATAGAGCAAGGTGAAAGTGTTTGAATAGAGCCTTAGCCAGGTGAATGTGTTTGTATAGAGCAAGGTGAAAGTGTTTGAATAGAGCCTTAGCCAGGTGAATGTGTTTGTATAGAGCAAGGTGAAAGTGTTTGAATAGAGCCTTAGCCAGGTGAATGTGTTTGTATAGAGCAAGGTGAAAGTGTTTGAATAGAGCCTTAGCAAGATGAATGTGTTTGAATAGTGCTGCTAAATAGCCTTAACTGATGAATGCGTTTGTATCGAGCTGCTACAGTAGCTAGCCTAAGCAAGGTGAATGTGTTTGTATAGAGCTGCTTCTGTTGCTAGCATTTGCAGGATAAATTCAACTGTCCATTATGAACAGCCTGCAACCAGAGAGAGGGTACTGAGGAAGACAGGATTGATCGCTGGACAGAAAGAAAGAGAGAGATAGAGAGAGAGAGAGAGAGAGAGAGAGAGAGAGAGAGAGAGAGAGAGAAAGAAATGGAATAAGAGATGGGGAGAAAAGAGGGAGGTGTAAAGACAGGGATAGAACGAGAGAGAGAGGAGGCCATGGCAGAGGATTCCCAGTATCACTGAGTCAGAGGCACACATGGCCAGACTTTAGGGCAGCAGGCTCCGCTCATACAATATTGATTTTCTCTGCTTTAGAAATGCTAAGCGTTGTATAACCCCCCCCTCCTCTCTCTCTGTCCCTCTCCACCCCACTCAGGGAATGAGAGGCACACATCCTCCTGCTCCACAAGTGGTCCCGCATGTCCCTTTTAAGTCAGCACACGTACAGTACACACACACACACACACAGGTTTGTTTTCATGTCCTTGTGGGGCCCCCTAAACCTAAACGTAGACAAAACGTAAACCTAACCCTAAACATAACCATTGACCTCTAACTCTAACCTTAACCCATAACCACCTCACCACCAAAATGCTCAAACTTAACCAGACCCTAAAATCTAAACCTAACCATAGACAAAATATTTGACCCCTAACCCTAATTGTAAAGTAAGCCCTAAACCCTAACCTTTTGATTGATTGATTGATTTTATTTGACAATAAAAAAAAAAAAGACAACCGTGTATCTGAAACAAATTCAGACCCACATTATTGCTTAAACGAAAACTGCCAAGGATAAAGCTGACAGCATATTTCCATTGTCGGCAGCAGGTGTGTAAACAGGCAACACAAAAAATTCAACACATCTAGCATTCGACTAATACCACAACATTAGATCAACCATACAATAGAATAAAACATCCTAGCGACCCTTCTAATCCCCAAAAGTTCTATCTACTCTTCCTCATCTGTTCTATCCATCATGGTTCCCCTCTAAGCCATTTTCACACATGTCTTGAATCTATTAGCTTTGACCCTACAATTAAGCCCCCCCCCACACACACAGGCCCACACGCACTCAGTCATTGTATTCCCCTTTCAGAGGCCTGTTTCAAAAAACAGCTGCATATAGCTGATGTTGTTTACACTCAGTATTTAATTAAATGCTTTATAATCAAGGAGCCCAGCATATCATGAAATATGTCGCATTAATTCCAGGTACATATTGTACTCTTAAGCTAAAGTGTTTTATGGAAGCTGGCTGGCGCTATAATATATGAGATTATATAATTATATAAGAGGTTCACCCGTCTATTAAATGTGAAAGGTGCTTCTAGAGACAACTATCACCATAACAATTCATTAGGATAAAAAGCTTTCTGTTAGTGTGAATACTCTTATTACATTAGCCTGGGAATGAACAATACTGCCTGCACTGTGTCTGTCTAAAGTTACTGTAGATACACACGGCCAAGTTCCACAGGCCGCCATGGGGCTCCATAAAACATTGCCTAATTTGGGCCAGCTCTGGCTATTATTGCCGGCGAGCAAGATTTGTGCCTATGGCCCACGGAATGTTTACCTCTATTGGAAAAGAGTCCCATAAAGCTCCTTAATGCAGCCAATATTGGAGAGCAACCAAAATAAGAAACAACATTTGATTTACTTTGTAATCCCGTCGCGCGCTGACTTCAGACATGTGGCGACTGGAGTTTAGTCGATAGACTCTGATTAGCCTATAAAGGCTCTGATTGGTCTATAAAAGCTCTCCCTCGTTGGTTCGTTCGTCGCTCCCTCCATCCCTCCCCAGAGCGGACTCACGTGAACACACTCATCCTGGGTAAACACATTTTAGTAACTGAACACGGGCCGCTCTAACTCACAGTGAGATGGCTAGGAGGCAGGCGGGAGAGGGAGGTCTGGGAGGGGAGGGAGGAGGAGGGAAGAGGGGAAGGGCAAACGGAGAAGGGAGAGGTGGCAGTGGACGACGGATGAGAGGGGGAGCCGGAGGAGGAGGAGAGGGGAGGACTGGGTAGATGACCGAGCTGATAGGGGCTCGCTGATTGGCTGTTTGTCTTTGTGTCAGCTGGACCGGGCAGGGCGGCCGGCGGTGGCCTGCGGTGGATGAGCAGCTTGGTTAAGTGTCGCCACACCGAACCTCCCCTTTCACAAGCGCAGCCCTTTGAAGCAGAGGAGGAAACGGAACAAATGCCTACTGCCACAAAAAATGCCTACTGCCATTTAATAAAATCACTGACGCAAACATACCCAGCTCCTTCCATTAACACAAGGAATATGTGTGTGTATGCATTTGTGTGTGTGTGTGTGTGTGTGTGTGTGTTTGTGTGTGTGTGTGTGTGTGTGTGTGTGTGTGCGTGCGTGTGTATGTTCTAGCTATCGCTCGTCAGACCTACTTTACAAGGGCATCAAGTTAACTTTAAGGTGCTATCCAAAAGCGCAAACACCCGGAGGACTCTGCCTGATTTATGTGGATGGAGAGAGAGAGACAGAGAGAGAGAGAGAGAGAGACAGAGAGAGAGAGAGAGAAAGAGAGAGACAAAAAAGAAGGCGGTTGCTTTCTTCACCTTGATGAACTGTGATTCATTCCGGTGACGCTGAAGCCCGATTCATTTCCAAAATGGGTACCATTTGTTACAGCGGCTAAAACAAACTAAAGAGATACTCATCTCCTGATACTGAGCCAAATAGCCACGGTCAAGCGGCCTGTACGTCTCTACGAGTCATGAGAGCCACCCAGGGAGGGGCGGAACCAACGCCAGACCGGCGTTTGTTGCGGAGGGGGAAGCCTTACCTGGGGGGACCCGTCGCTGCCCTGCTCTCTGGTCTTCCTGGCCAGCCTCTTCTTCTTCTTGTGGAGCGGCTTGGTCTCCAGGATCATCTCCTCCAGCTCGAAGGTGGGGTCACAGTTGAGTCTCCGTCTCTGGAACGCGGACAGGACGGGGGGGGGGGGGGATTAAGCTTTAATCGTCCGCGGGGGACCGGGGGTCAATGCGATCGATGAGCTCGGCTCGCGTCGGCTCCGCTCCGGTAACTTACTCTCTATCACGGGGCTTAATTAAACACGGCCCCTCTGCCAGGTATTATCACGCTCATCCAATCACGTCTGCCTATGCTGGGAGCCCCTAGCTTCCCCCGGTGCTGTCGGTCTGGTTTGATGACTAACGGCATAGCAAGGGGTCGCAGAGACAGATTGAAGGTGACCCAGATTGGCTTCGTAGCCATCCCCTTGAATTCAGGCCTCCGTTCCTTCTAGACTTCTAGACTGTTCTGCCTGTCAGCTCCGGAGCTGCACGTCGTACATCAACCCGCCGCTTCCTGGTGCCGGACGACCGACTCTGCCGCTGCTGCGCTAGCGGAGCGGCTCGACCACCCGCGTGGCGTGGCGGGCCGTGACATCATTTCCTGCAGGCGGCACATTGGCCTGCCAGACATGATTCCCACCACCTGTGTGGAGGAGGACAGACAGCGTCTTTCTCTGCGACCATGGGAGTGTGCCTGAAGCCCTGTAGTGCCCTCTCAGGCCAGCACGGGGCAGTCTAGGTAGTTTCTTTTTAGGGGTAAAAGTAGAGGAAAGTATAGGACAGAACAAAGTTATTTTCTATATCCTATTCTATTCAATTCCATCCTATCCTACTCTATGCTACATCATTCTGTTCTATTGTAGGGAAATGTTATGGTAACGTTGTGGTTATGCTGTGCTGATGTTAGAGTAACGTCGGGAGATCTCACGTTCGGGATGAAGCCGGGGGGCAGCTGTTTGCTGAGCACGGCGTCCCAGTTGACGTCAGACATGTAGTCCAGATCCTGCAGTTCTGCTAGGCAGGAGACACGCTTCTGCACATCGATGAACAGAAGCTAGGAGAGAGGAAGACAGGAGGAGAATAGAGGAGAGGAGAAGAGAAGAGAGGAGAGGAGAGGAGAGGAGAGGAGAGGAGAGGAGAGGAGAAGAGAAGAGAAGAGAAGAGAAGAGAAGAGAAGAGAAGAGAAGAGAAGAGAAGAGAAGAGAGGAGAAGAGAGGAGAAGAGAGGAGAGGAGAGGAGAGGAGAGGAGAAGAGAAGAGAAGAGAAGAGAGAAGAGAAGAGAAGAGAAGAGAGGAGAGGAGAGGAGAGGAGAGGAGAGGAGAAGAGAGGAGAGGAGAGGAGAGGAGAAGAGAGGAGAGGAGAGGAGAGGAGAGGAGAGGAGAGGAGAGGAGAGGAGAGGAGAGGAGAAGAGAGGAGAGGAGAGGAGAGGAGAGGAGAGGAGAGGAGAGGAGAAGAGAAGAGAAGAGAAGAGAAGAGAAGAGAAGAGAAGAGAGGAGAAGAGAAGAGAACAGAACAGAACCGAAGAGAAGAGAAGAGAAGAGAAGAGAAGAGAAGAGAAGAGAAGAGAAGAGAAGAGAAGAGAAGAGAAGAGAAGAGAAGAGAGGAGAAGAGAGGAGAGGAGAAGAGAAGAGAAGAGAAGAGAACAGAACAGAACAGAACAGAACAGAAGAGAAGAGAAGAGAAGAGAAGAGAGGAGATGAGAGATATAAAGTTTTATAACTCCCCCCACACACATCACATCACACACACACACACACACACACACACACACACACACCAGTGGAATGCTGATATGGGCTCAGGAGTAATGCAAACAGTTTAACTGCAGTGAAGCACTGCCATGAATAGCCCCACAAAGGAAATTGATACATTCATACTGTAATGTTTGCATGTACTGTATTCACAAAACAGATACTAAGGAATACGAATACAAATGGTAGCAATTCAAGCAAGTAACAACCTCAGCCCTGCTCCAGACCTCCACACACAAACACACACACACACACACACACAACTACCCACCTTTCTGAGCAGGGACTTGATCTCCACTGACCAGGCCACAGGGTAACTGGGGTGGACCTTGTGGAACGTCTGAAGGATCTCATTGGCCGGTGTGCTGGACCTCATTACGTACGGCCTCTGGGCAGGAGAGAGAGTGAGGGGAGGGGGGTAGGGGGGGGTGGGGGTGTCAAAGGTTATACATCAACATTATTGCTCTTCTACTCACAGTACGCACCGAGAGACAAGAGGAGGAAGCTAGTCTAGACTGTTGAGACACGCCCAAAGCGAGCCGACCAATCAGAGCATCTCTGTGCAGACCTGGGCTGATGTGAGCTCCCTCTCTCAGGGGGAAGGTTAATGTCCTGCTTTTAGAGGATAAGAGAGGTGTGCATGCGTGCGCGCGTGTGTGTGCGTGTCTGTGTGCGGTGTGTGTGTGACAGTGATTGATGGATGCTTCTGGGATCCTGGACCTGGATAACACCGGGGGTTATACCCAGCAGGGAGGGCTCAGAGGGGGTAAATGGGGGGGAGCAGAGGAGCGGAGACAGACACCGCAGCACCTCACCCTGAGATCATTCACCAAACCGCAGGGAACCGGACGCCGACTGGAGTTAAGGTTCCCTGCTTCCCTGTGGGCCCAGCACATACACCGTACCCAACACGTCCAGAACCAGGGCTGGCTTGAAAGAGGGGACGATATTTAGTAGAAAAATCCCAAGGTCGTACGGGGGCCAGATCTGACAGATGGAGGGATGGTGTTCGTTCTCCTACTTAGAGGGCTATTCTAGGGGGAGATGGAGATGTAGGATGTATTATTCACAAGGTACTGTACTGTGGCTGTGCTGTGTTATGTTGGAGCTGTGTTGTGTTGTGGTAGGGCTGTGTTGTGGTGTGTTGTGTTGTGGTGGGGCTGTGTTGTGTTGTGTTGTGGTAGGGCTGTGTTGTGGTGTGTTGTGTTGTGTTTTGGTGGGGCTGTGTTGTGTTTTGGTAGGGCTGTGTTGTGTTGTGTTGTGGTAGGGCTGTGTTGTGGTGTGTTGTGTTGTGTTTTGGTGGGGCTGTGTTGTGTTTTGGTAGGGCTGTGTTGTGTTGTGTTGTGTTGTGTTGTGGTAGGGCTGTGTTGTGTTGTGTTGTGGTGGGGCTGTGTTGTGTTGTGTTGTGTTGTCGTGGGGCTGTGTTGTGTTGTGTTGTGTTGTGTTGTCGTGGGGCTGTGTTGCGTTGTGTTGTGGCAGGGCTGTGTTGCGTTGTGTTGTCGTGGGGCTGTGTTGCGTTGTGTTGTGGTGGGGCTGTGTTGTGTTGTGTTGTGGTAGGGCTGTGTTGTGTTGTGTTGTGTTGTGGTGGGGCTGTGTTGTGTTGTGTTGTGGTGGGGCTGTGTTGTGTTGTGTTGTGTTGTGGTGGGGCTGTGTTGTGTTGTGTTGTGTTGTGGTAGGGCTGTGTTGTGTTGTGTTGTGGTGGGGCTGTGTTGTGTTGTGTTCTGGTAGGGCTGTGTTGTGTTGTGTTGTGGTAGGGCTGTGTTGTGTTGTGTTGTGGTGGGGCTGTGTTGTGTTGTGGTGGGGCTGTGTTGTGTTGTGGTAGGGCTGTGTTGTGTTGTCGTGGGGCTGTGTTGTGTTGTGTTGTCGTGGGGCTGTGTTGTGTTGTGGTAGGGCTGTGTTGTGTTGTGTTGTGGTAGGGCTGTGTTGTGTTGTGTTGTGTTGTGGTAGGGCTGTGTTGTGTTGTGTTGTGGTGGGGCTGTGTTGTGTTGTGTTGTGTTGTGGTAGGGCTGTGTTGTGTTGTGTTGTGGTGGGGCTGTGTTGTGTTGTGTTCTGGTAGGGCTGTGTTGTGTTGTGTTGTGGTAGGGCTGTGTTGTGTTGTGTTGTGGTAGGGCTGTGTTGTGTTGTGTTGTGTTGTCGTGGGGCTGTGTTGTGTTGTGGTAGGGCTGTGTTGTGTTGTCGTGGGGCCTACCTGTCCTCGGAGCAGCTCGTAGGCCGTGATGCCCAGAGACCACCAGTCCACTGAGAAGGAGTAGCCAGGGTGAGGCCCCTCGAAGGGCTGGAACAGCTCTGGGGCTGGGGAGAGGCACAACCAGGCGAGGTCAATACAACTTCTACACACACACACACACACACACACATACATACTGTACACACACACACACACTTTTAAAAAACTATAAAATTGAAGTCTACAATAGAACAAAGCACCACATCCGACTTCTCTAATGGACTCAAAAAATTAAATATACATACATCTCGATAAGGGGTCTCAGAGGATGGTGAATATGGAAGTACGTTTTACTGTTGAATATTAAATTATCTTGTACCTGTCTGAAATCTAGACCCAAAAGATCAAAATACATTTTCATCACACACGCACACACACACACACACACACACACACACACACACACACAGACTTTATCCACCTCCAATGCTGCCGTTTCCTGCTTCCTCCCTGTCTCTCCTGCTAAACTGACACATCAGTCACGTTCTGTAATCATGTTGGACACAGAGTCCCGGGGTCCTCTCCAGTGGTAATCCTATTGCTTCACATCCGATCCCTCAGAACCAAACTCAGTTTGATCCAACTGACCCCATCAACTTGATAAGGCTGGCTCTCTGCTGACTTTATGCATACGGAAAAGGATATGCTGTAAATCATAGGACAGCATAGTTTGTTTTCATTCAAACTTGAGGTGCACACGGTGAACCAAAAACCTTAAAGGATAAGGTCGCTATTTTGGGCCTGTTCTCAGTCTTTCTAGCCTGATACCTAGAGTCTATAATTCACCTGCCTCACCTCACTGTTGAGCTAGCTACAGTTGTTCTGCAGGCGTCCATTTGGCTGCAATGGAAGTCAACGGTGCCAGTGAAACGTTGGTAAAAGTATGATAAATGTGCTTATCTGAGACGGGAAGCACAGCGCGCTCTCCTGTGAAATAGGGTAGCTGTCACAAACCGAATGCTAAAACAAAAGTTCAATTTGAAACAACTATTTTGCAGTAAACTTTATTTTGCTTTAGTTTTTACTGCAGTACTGAGGCAATCAGGAAAATTATACTCTCTGTGTGTCAGGTTCATGTACATTAAGACAGACTGAGAATAGGCCCTGAAGTCCAAAATAGTGAACTTATCCTTTAAGGTGCACTTGGCAAGTGTGATCGAGCCAATGGAATGATCCCAATGGCATGCCAGGCGAGGTGAATCAAATCGGCCATAATATACTGTATATGACATTAAACATGATTTCCCTTTGGGTCTGGTGTTTGTGCTCTAAGCTACAGTAGCGCACAGTATACAGTAGGTTTAGCTGAGGGGTCTACGATAATGAACATCCCATTTACCCATGTATGGCTTTGTCCCTGCGATAGAGGTGGCTCTCAAGTCCTCTTTGACGATGGCAGCGATGTTGAAGTCCGTCAGATGGACGTGACCTGGGTGACAGGAGGAAAGCCAAGGTTGTCTCACTGTACAGTCGGCTATTCTGAAACCAGAACAATAGTCATGACAGAATTCCAAGGAGCTTCCTTGACCTTCCTCTTCTGGGCCGGTTGTTGTGCTTGACGCTTAGCACAGAGCTGCACCTGGAGCTGTAGAGGGCTGCGTTCAGAGTGAGCCGGTTTCAAGCGGCAGTTAGCGTTTGGACGGCCGGATCCTGGGGGAACAGCGGTCCCAGTGCCCTCCGCAGGCTCTGGTTCACCTTGCTGTGTGATGGCCCGGAGCCTTGGCCAGGCACACTGAGCCCCCTACTTTATTAGCTGATGATAAGAGTGTGTGCGTGTGCGCAAATGTGTGTGTGTGTGTGTGTGTGTGTGTGTACTGCAGAGCAATTGTTCGGTTGAATGGGCGTCCTAATAACCCTCGATCATACTGTTCAGGAGCACATGTGCATACACACACGCACACACACACGCACACACTTTAAAACCCTGAGTGAATGTATAAGTAGACCACAGCTGGACATAGCAAGGGTTTATTAAGTGTGTATTTGTTTACACAGAGATGCTGCGGCTCGCAGATAAGAAGGAAACCAGAGAGAAGCCAGGACAGAGCTGAGGAAGGTGCCATCTCTCTCCCTCTCTCTTCCAATCCCCCCCTTTCTCCCTCTCTCTCTTTCCCTCTCTCTCTCCCTCTCTCTCTCTTTCCCCTCTCTCTTCTTTGTCTCTGGTCCTTTGCTACACTCTCCATCCTCCTCCCCCTCCCTCTAACCTTCTCCTTCTTTTTAGCCTCCCTCTCTCCCTCCCTCAGGGGACAGTGGAAGGCAGCAGAACCATCTAGGCGTCACCACTTCATCGAAGACCCCGCAGACGTCCCTGGCCAGTACCTGCCGCGGAAGCAGTGGACAACCCTCAATCGCCTGAGGACAGGCGTTGGGCGCTTCGGCGGAGCAATGCAGAGGTGGGGCCTCGTGGACAGTGCCCACTGTGAACGTGGAGACCCCCTACAGACTGTGGAACACGTCATGACCAGCTGCCCCAAACACCGGCCACCGAATGGCGATCTAGGTCTAATTAACCTGGACGATGAAACACTGGACTGGCTTGCTGCAACAGAGCTGAAGGTCTAAAGGACATACGCAAGAAGCCTCCCTCTAGCTGTTTCCATTCTTATCTTTCCATTCGTATCCCCTCCTGCATCTCTACTCTCCAGCTACGCCTCTCATATATTCGGCACAGCCCCTCTCTCCCTGCTTAGAACATAGAGCGTAGGCCTGTTGTGGTTTTTAGGCTGTGCGCATGCGTGCTGGAGCAAGTGGGGAAGCTATTTCGTTCCGAAAGACGTTTCTAAAGATCATATTACAGAGGCATGGGAACAACCACAACAGGCCTACGCTCTATGTAAGCACAACTAGCGATTCATAAAGACAGATTGATGAAAACAACCGTTTCGCGGCAGAAAATTTTTTAGAAACTGCATTCTCGGTGCCCCCACCACCGCCATTACATGGATATACTGGCTCTCGCTGGATTTTACATTTCTTCTACATGCCTCCGAACTACACCAAAGTGATCTCGGTGAGTCAAACGTCTTATAATATGTCGTAAATAAGGTCCAGGTTGTCAAAAACGAGCATTGTCCCTTTAAGCTAAGATAAGTTGAGGGAATGTTAACGTTGGGAAGGAGGCAACGGATAGTTGGATCGTTTTCAGCACTTTGAGATTGTCTCAATGAAAAGTGCGTTATAAGTATAATGAATAACAACAATAATAACAATAAATATTATTGCTATAACAATAATAGTTATCAGTATTGATATAATAATAATAGTAATAATAATAATAATAGTAATAATAATAATAATAGTAATAATAATAATAATATTATTACTATATTACAATTACTATATTATTATTATTATTATTAGGTGCTACTGTATAGAAATACACTTTACTTTCACTCTCTCACCACTCATACATTGTGTATGTATGTATGTGTGTGTGTGTGTGTGTGTGTGTGTGCACCTGCACAATGCATATTCACATGCAGAAACACTGGAGTGCTACTTAGCTAGCTTCTAATGACGTTGCCAATGGCAACGTGCCGTTTGGCGAATGCTCTTCGGATAAAAGGCTCTTCTTGGTCTTCTTGGAGAAAAGTACTCCGGGCTCCCAAAGTCCATTAAAAGGCCTTTACTTTAAGTGGCCTCGTTAGGAGGAGCGTCCTCTGGGGTGAGATGAGAGAGGCGGTTCAGTGCGATGTTCTCCAGCCCCGCTGGTCTCTCCGCTTGTTTGTCTCCCCTGTGTAGCCTACAGGATGCAGCATTAGGCAGGGAGCTGGGCTCATCTCTCAGGGCCCCCGACGGAGCCTAAACCTCGCTGGAGCGTTTGACACGTCTGATACAGCGCGTTCTACACCGGAGGCCAACCAGCAGCGGCGGGCGAGCCGGGCCCCGGGGCGTTCTGTCACTCGCAAGACTGCTGCACTGTGCATGTGTAAGTGTGTGTAAGTGTGTGTGTGTGTGTGTGTGTGGGTGGATGTGTGTGTGAGAGAGAGAAAGAGAGAGAGAGAGAGAGAGAGAGAGAGAGAGGGTGTGTGTGTGTGTGTGTGTGCGTGTTGGAGAGAGAGGGAGAGACAGCTACATCGACATCTACGCACGCTCAAATGTGTGTGCATTTAATTGTGTGAGCGTTTTTTTTTTTTTATTCTCTTTTCCTATTCGAGGGTGTGGGAGGAGGAAGGAGGACCACACGCATCTACGGGGGTACATGAAGGGTACCCAGAGGGACCGTCTCCCTGAGCTGAGAGATTCAGCCGGAGGGCCCGTCGCCAGCTCACCATTGCGTGAGTAAACTGTTTTGCCGGGCAGAAAAAAAAAAAGAAGCTATTAACTCCAGAAGGGAGTAGAGATGGAAACTTGCCGGGGGGAATTGTTGTCCTCTGAAAACACATCGTCTGTGTCGCCCTTTCCATCGTGGCCACGGGTGAAGAAAGTTCAGCTGAGGAGGTAAACTGGAGGTCTGGGACCAGGGCGTGGCGGTGGTGGGGGGCAGCAGCGGGTCACGGAAGCAAGGGGGGGTGAGCGACGTTAAAGACGACGGGGCCGAGTCACCTCGCCTCTCCTCCGCGTTCCCTCTCTCCCTCCCTCCTTCTACCACCCTCTCCTCCGCGTTCCCTCCCTCCCTCCTTCTACCACCCTCTCCTCCGCGTTCCCTCTCTCCCTCCCTCCTTCTACCACCCTCTCCTCCGCGTTCCCTCTCTCCCTCCCTCCTTCTACCACCCTCTCCTCCGCGTTCCCTCTCTCCCTCCCTCCTTCTATCACCCTCTCCTCCGCGTTCCCTCTCTCCCTCCCTCCTTCTACCACCCTCTCCTCCGTGTTCCTCCTCCCCCCCCCCCACCCTCTCTCCTAGTCTCTCTTCATCCCCTCTTCTCGCTCTTCATCCCCTCTTCTCTCTCTTCATCCCCTCTTCTCTCTCTTCATCCCCTCTTCTCTCTCTGCTCTCTGCCAATGTTGTGGCGGCGGGAGGGTCAAAATAGCCCCCAGCCCACTGAGAGGCTGCCCAATACCCTCTGCAGACTGGAGAGAAAGTGTGTGGGTGTGTGTGAGTGTGTGTGTGTGTGTGCGTGCGTGCGCGTGTGTGTGTGTGTGTGTGGTGTGCGTGGGTGAGAGTCAGGGAAGGATCATTAGGTATTCCGAGCATTAATATTCATTTCAATCACCATACTGATGAAGGATTATGCGGTTTATCTGCGTCACGGCACGTCTGGCTTGATTCCCCCCAGCACCTGTTGTGGCTGCGTAGCGCCAGAGCGGCTATGATTCAATCGCTCTGTCGCAGAATGTCGCATTTCTGACTCCGTACGACGCAGCCAAAGAGCAGCTCGAGCGCAGAGGCTCGGTTAAAAGCACGAGACTCCGTCCGGGGACACGCTAGGTCACCAAGTTTAAATCCCCTTAATGGGATCCGGTCGGCTGATGGATCTTACCGTATTCGTCCAGAAGGATGTTGTCTGGTTTGATATCTCTGAAAGACGACAGACACAGAACACACAGACAGAACAGCGTTAGACTTCCGCCAGACGCCCTCGCCGTCGCCATGCCGCCACGCGGTTCTGCCGGATGTGCCGGTGGCGAGCCTTGTCCAGGGAGAGAACGAGGAGATAAGTAAGTAAGTAAGTAAGTAAGTAATTAAGTAAGTAAGTAAGTAAATTCTATTTATATAGCATTTCTCACAGAGAGGACTCCCAAAGTGCTTCACACAGGTTAAAATGCACACAAAGAATCTACAGAATTAAACACAGGAAACAGGACAACAGTCATAAACATGTAGTCAAATTACTTCGACAAACTCCTGTCTAAACAGAGGCGTCTTTAGCTGCTCCTTAAACATGTCCACAGAGGCCGCAGCGCTCAGGTCCTGGGGAGGAGCGTTCCACAGTCCAGGTGCCACAGACTTCGAGGGACAAACAACAGAGCTTGGTCGGCAGACCTCAGTGACCTGCTGGGAGCATGCGCATGGAGCAGGTCATGAGTATTTTAATTATATGTATTTAAAATATGTATTTTAATTACTTTAAAGTATTTTTTAATTTGTATTTAGCTTGAATTTTAAAAGTAATTTGTATTATGTAATTAATTACACATATAGCCTGTATTTATGTATTTTAAATACATAAAATACATGTTTTTATTTTATGGCATTTTATTCTGAAATGACATGTTTATCCTCCCCTTTGAAAAAAACAATTATATATTATATTATTATTATTTACTCATGTCTGATTGGTTTAACTTACACCAACAAAAATCTCATGCCTCGACATGTCAAATCTGAACCAAAACATCCCACCTATCAGAGGCAGAGTAGCGTGGGTATATTGTCTGGGAAGCCTCGAGTTGCAGTCAGCTGGAATTTCTCCCAGAGACAAAGGTAGGTCTGTAGCATTAAACTAACTGTATGATCAGATATTGTAGGCTATGTTAAAGCAAGCTTAATGTTATTGCATGGCACTAAAATGCCCAACAGAGTGATTTGAAATGTGCTTTAGCTGTCGCTCACCCGCTCACTACTAACGTTAGCCTAGCGTTAATGCTAATGTAGCTAATAACGTGGTTGAAATAGTGCTAGTAAGCTAGTGGTGTCTTGTGATGTAGCAGTTTGGGACAGGGGAGCTTCATTGGCGAACCATATTCTTAATGTTAGCAACTTCTCTAGCTGATGACACATTTGTAGCATAGCACAAGTGAACCGGTTAACGTGCACCCGTTAACGTGAAGCGGGATGCAGGGGGGTTGGACTGAGTGACTGCAACATGTCGTTCCTCTGAGCCACTTGTTGCACAGTAGCTATTCGCCTTATTCACCTGGCAGCCATATTGGTCAGTCTGGGGTGCAAATGCGGAAGTGCCCGTTGACTTCAATGTTAAAAGTTCGCTGTAAAAACACCACTTCAAGAACCGAAATAGTCAAAATAACAGGCTGAATACACTATCGGGGTTACAAACTCATCATTACCAGACTCTGATTGTTTTTCACTGCCGTTGTTTTTGCGTTTGGAAATACATGAAGGTGAATGAGCCATAGTTAGCCGTCAGCTGCATTCACTCCGATGTATTTCCAAACGCGAAAACAACGGCAGTGAAAAACAATCGGAGTCTCTGCTCTCTCTCTCACTCTCCACCAAGTCTCAATCATTCATCACTTGAGAATGGCTGACTATCTAGCAGACAGAGACAGTGGCAGATTTCCATTAGTGTGCAAGTGTGAGAGAGAGATAGAGAGAGAGACAGACAGACAGGCAGAGAGACAGACAGACAGAGAAAGACAAAGAAAGAGAGAGAGAGAGAGCAGCAGGTAAAGCTATGGGAACACCTCACAAACCTATGTGAGGGGCCAGACAGCCAAACAACCAGCCAGCCAGACAGACAGACAGACAGACAGACAGACAGACAGACAGGTGTGGCCTGACAACACCATGCAGCAGGAGAACTATACTGAGAGATCACACACTCAGATCAAACAAGGGCCAGGCAACATGGCCAGCAGCCTCTTGTGTCTCTGCCCTCTGAATTCCAATGTGAAGCAGACCTCTGTTCTTTCCTCCATGGCTGGGAGAACACTGGCTTTGAACTAGAGTACAGCTAACTTTATTTGATAGTGAAAAAAAAACTTCAGTCCAGCCTTTCATGAAAACATGAAATGAAACAGATGGGAAGCAGCCTTGCGCCACCTCAGTGAAAACGCCTGTCAAATGTCATATTCCCTATGTACTCTAGGCTCGCACGCACACACACGCACATGCACAAACACAAAAACACACACACACACACAGACACACACACACACACACAAAAGCACCACCAGTAAATCAGCCAGGCCGCGAGGACCCAGCGCCCAGTCAGGTGATCATGTCCACTTCCCCGCCGACCTTTGAGCTTGCGTCCTGGAGCCTAATTATCCCCGGCCGTCCTATCAGATGCCTGTCGCGGCGTGTCCCTGGCGTGGGCTCAGGGGGGTGTTGAACAGGGCTAAAAGGCTAAACGTGTAAGCTTTAATTAGTTGACATTTGCCTCAAAGGGAGTTGGAGGGAGGAGGGGCTGAGGGAGACGCCTCACAATTAAAGGCCACGCTGCCGGCGCCGGGCGACAGGCCGGGTCGGGGAGTCGGCTGGCGGGCCGAAGATCAACGGTCGATTGTCATTATGGGACGCCGCCGGTCTATACCATGACGACGGCCCACCGAGTGTCACAGGCCGTTCTAAAAGCGGCCTGGTGGCTCCGCGGTTCTGTTCAACAGGACTAGCCCGCGCCCCTGGCTGTCCCATTACGATCGCGGGATGAGATCCACCATGTCCGCCCGCCCGAGATAAGGCTTTTCCGGTGCAATTACCTCGGACCGCCAACTGAATATAACTTCAGGAAGTTGAATAGAAAAGTCTGATTTGTGTTCGTCTCTCTCTCTCTCTTTCTATCTCTCTCGTCCTCTGTCTCTTCCATCCGTCGGACTCGTGCGCTCTCTCTCTTCCTCACGCGCGCAGGCGGGGGGCCGTGAATGATCATCTGCCAGCGTGACTGGCAGCCCGGCGTCGGGCCTCCTGCTTCCCATTCATGAGCAGATATAGCTGTAATAGTCCGGCGATTAGACCGGAGCGACGGAACGCATTCATTAGCAACAGCCGCACTGTAATGCTCCAGGAATTAGACAGGCGCAACATATGGACGTGCACCTTCCATCTGTTGCTCCTGCCTAATTGCTGGAGTGCCGTGACACTGACACACAGCCAGCTGGCTAGTTTGGGGGGGGGGGCTGACTGTTCAAGGTGACACGTCAACTTCAGACATTCGCCACTCTCGGCCGGATGCCGTCGGAGGTGGCGCGTACTGACGGCCAGATCCGTCTGGGCACTCACAGCTCACAGCGTGGCCCCGTCGGTGCTCGGGGACGGCGCCTTGGGAGGGGGTCTTACGCCTTGGGAGGGGGTCTTACGCCTCATTACGAGGTGAGCCGGGTAACAGACCTGCTGTGTTTAGGACTTCGAGCCAAGAGAGAGGCTTGCGGCGTTGTGTGGGCAGGTGTAAGCTGATCTCCGGGGTGCATGTACCGCCTGACCGCCCCAACAACCTATTAGCTGGATCTAATGACCTCATTACACCAGTCGTCAGGAGGAGAGGGGTAACCGAACCCTCCACCTGGTCAACTGATACCCCCCCCCCCACCTCCCACCTCCAACTGTTGTGATTTAATTTGATTTAGCTCCCCTGCATTTTAATCATGTCATGATATTGTAATCTTGTTCTACGTAACCAGAACGTTAAAGGCTAATCTGCTCATGAGGGATAGTAATCTGTAGAAAATGGAATGTCCCCACTAACTCAGCAGGTTAAGAAAGCAGCTGTAGGCAGGAAGAATAAATGCGCACCCAGCCTGAGCATTCAAGATGTTTTTTTCTCCTTCCTCACCTCCTGCCAAGTAGCCAGGCCCAAAGCAGTCAGAGATATAATGCTGACTCTGCAGAGCACAGCAGTAAGGTCTCTTTTCTCTTCCTGTTGAATTCCTTCTCTTCCCCTCATCTCCTCCCAAAGCAGCCAGAGAATAGTGCTGATTTATGCAGAGAATTATAAGTATTTTCTCCTCCTCCTGTGGGGGGGGCAGTTGAGATTCCGGAAGGGCCCCATTTCCTCTCAAAAAGCAGACAGTCCTTCCACCCAGGAAGCTGGGAGGGGGGGCACCCAGGAAGCTGGGAGGGGGGGGGGGGGGGGGCACGGATGTAGGACATATATGGACATGAGTTATTTGCTGAGCCAGCAAGGAAAATGGGATGTGGTCAAGGGTGGAGGGGAGTGTTTGTAGATAAGACTATAAAGGGCAAGTAGACAAAGGGAAAAGTTGTTCTTTCCCGGGGAAGCTCCTGACTTATATGCTGTTTGTTTCTGAAAAGCATTAAAGTCAAATCGCATTTGGACTCTTTGTGCCTCGAGTTGTTTTTTCTTCTCGGACTCTGAAGTTATTTTGGAACTTTTAAACCAATCTGGACTTAGATTTATTTCTTGGAATTTGACCTAAGACCTAGTAAATTATTTTACACGACAAATGGCGAGCCAGAATCCAGGAGGAGGAGGCATCCACTACCCTACGCCAGGACACGGACCTGTCCGCGTCAGACACACAGGGCCCTAAATTACAAGGTAAGGCAGAGCCATTTATAAAGTCTGCTAATTCATTTTAACGTGTGTTTGACGTGGTCAAGATCCGCCCGGGCTGCAGGTAATTAAAACGCCCCTCTTCAAAGAATCTAGAATAAATCTTACTTTAAATCAAGTTTATCAGATTTGGTCCATTTAAAACATCAAAGGCACCGAGAATCCTATGCGATCGTTTGTCATAAATGTCGTATGTGTTTTATGCTTTATGCTTTGTGCTTTATGTGCTCTGCATGTGTGAGCGGAAAGTGTGAATGAATAGCAGTTGGCTTTTTGCATGACTAGCTCAGCCATGCACAGGCTAATAATTCTTGAGTACCGTAACACCAGTGTTGAGAAATGTATAGTACAGCCAGAGTTACAGTATGTTGAAATAGTACGAGAGATACATTTGTAGGATTGATACTTTTGAGGAATAAATTAGCCTAGTCAGGTTTAAATTCCTCCTCTGACGTTTGGTTAAAAGATAAATAGTGTCTGTGTGTACACGTTTAAAAAGTTACCTGTTTGAGTAACTAAGATTAATAGTGTCTGTGTGTACACGTTTAAAAAGTTACCTGCTTGAGTAACTAAGATTAAAAGTGTCTGTGTGTACACGTTTAAGAAGTTACCTGTTTGAGTAACTAAGATAAGAAGTTACCTGTGTGAGTAGCTAGATAGAGCCTGTGTGTGCTCTTACAGTAGGCGACGCGCTGCCGAGAGGGCAATAAATCTGATCAGAGAAGTATTTGTAAATAAGTGTAAATAAGTATGCCGGCGGAGTAAAATAGTATGAGAGTCGCGATGTATTGTGAGAATAGAATAATTTTGGGTTGTGGGTTGTTTTTCTTTACCTAAAAAGTGTAGCGAGTGGTTCTATGATTTAAAACCGTATGTAGTTTATAAATAAGTGTTACTATTGAGTTCAGAATAGCGAGGCCGTAATTTACTATTGTAAAGGGCCCAACAGGCTTTCATGTATCGGTAGCCCATAAATTTAAGCAGATAAGAAAAGACAGTGAAGTGAGGATCACGGCCCACGTGGGGCCCAGCCATCATGAAATAAATTCACAAAGTAGAAAAAGGAATAGCGGCCGTGACAGGATGGACTAAAAAAAAAAAACCAAGCAACAGGCACCATAAGCAAAAACAAGCTGTTGAGCGTATATAATACTGGAGAGCAGGCACTTTATTTGCATCGTCGCAGTGGTTTGGTCTCTGGTTATTCTGTTGCTGTAAATGAAAGTTCTTTGATTTGTTTAATCTCTCTCTCTGTCCCAGCCCTCATCACATAAAGCGAGTTCAGTCCACAAGACACACACACACACCCGCACGCACGTAGCCTACAGTAAATCACCACACACACACACACACACACACGCTTAAACCAGACACACATTCCACAACATACACACACCTACACAGCAAGTACTCCCACACACACACGCACACCATACTCACTCATACAACACAGAGCATACATCACACACGCACACACTCAATACAGACACACATTCACTCTCATACACTCACCCTACACGCCCTCTCACACACTCACACCACACACACACACATACACACACCCTATACGCTAAAATCACCACACACACACACGCACCCTCCTACGAGCACGCCACACACACATACATACACACACCCTATACGCTAAACTCACCACGCACACACACACACACACACGCTTAAACCAGACACACATTCCACAACATACACACACCTACACAGCAAGTACTCCCACACACACACGCACACCACACTCACTCATACAACACAGAGCATACATCACACACGCACACACTCAATACAAACACACATTTACACACACGCACCCTCCCTCTCACACACTCACCCTACACGTCCTCTCACACACTGACAACACACACAAACATTCTTACAAGCACACACACACACATGTGCCCTCTTACAAAGCACACACACACACACACACACACATGTACCCTCTTACAAGCACACACATACACACGCACACGTACACAATACAGGGCAAGGCAAGTTTATTTATATAGCACATTTCAGCCACAGGGCAATTCAAGGTGCTTTACATAAGACATTAAAAGTATTATACAGAGAAACATAACTTCTCTTAGAGAGCAGTGCCAAAAAGAAAAGACACAGACACACATTCACAATATAATCACATATACACACACACACACACACTCGTGCCTGGTATGAGAGGGGTAGAGACAAGATTTGTCAGTAGAATAAAATAATTGTATGTTTTGTTTTTGCCTCATGCTTGATTTTTAGGTGATAAAGACCAGGATAGACTACCGTGCCAAGTAGCCTAGATGAAAGAGCGTTCGTTACACGGTTGATTTTTAAACTTCGAAATTGTCTACTATATAAGAAAACTATCACTGACTAACAATTTCTTTGCACTTCTCCTCAGATGCAACCTGGTGTCTGTTCTGAAGTGTCCTCTGGCCAGAGCATTTCTTATTTTGGGATATATAGTTTTCTTCCTATTTCAAAGTTCACCAGTGTGGTTTTGAGGTTATTACCCTTTCAAAGGAATCCATTACAATTTGATGTCAGAACAAGGAATGCTGGTCCGGGCGAGGGGCGGCGAGACGCGCGGCACCGTCAGTCTGATCACCCCGCTAATTAAGCGGCTTTCAACACTCACCGGATTCACAGAGGCTGAGTAACGAGAGGGACGGCCCGGTGCTCCAGTCCTCCGCCCCACCCAGCATTTCAATAGAAACAAGTATTAAAAAAAAAAATATATATATATATAAAATGCACCAAGAAAATAATTGAACATGCGTTCTATTGGTTGTTTGTTTTATTGTTTGTTCTACTGTTTGTTAAACTGTTGGGGTTTAATATTTTGGGTCTTTAGTATAGTAGGCTACCTTAGAGGCACTGGTGTCTATAAGCCTACTGTAAACTAACTAACTAACTAACTAACTAACTAAACTAACTAAACCAAAAATAATAATAAAACTGCAGTATAGGAACTTCAACGTGGTTGTTGTAATAACCGTTTTCACAGGGAAAGCGAGGTACTGAATATTAGTCTGTTTTTGTTTTGTTTTGTCAGAACTGACATGTTCTATGTGAAACATACTTTTATTATGAAAGAGTTACTCTAGTCGGATCAAGTCATGTGACACGTGATCAGGAAATGTGTGGGCATTTCATGATGAATCATGCGTCTTGCAGCTCCAGTCTTTATCTTGTGTTGTAAGTCCTGACATTAGTCTACTCAAGTTTCTCTGTATTGTTGCAAAACGTTTGTGAGAATGTTATCAATATGAAAGTAGTGACTTCTATAGTTAGAGTCATTCACATTATTTTGTTGGGATAAGAACAAATTATGAAGTAGAATAAATGAGAGATGAATGGATATTTCCACGCGGGGGTATTGAAGCGATTTGCATATGTTAAATAACATGAGAAGCATTCAATTCTGTGTAAGGAAACTATTTTCCTGTATTGTCTTTGTACTGTTTCTGATTCCAGAAAAGGAGATCAAAATGGTCAACTGTACTCCGACCACCGACACGGCACATCGAGGACAGAATGAACTAGTTGATTTATAAGCGGATCAAGTGTAGGACTTCCTTGTGTTGAATTATCTGCTTGTTTGTTTTAGTTATTATTATTTAGGGGCCAAGCACGAAGGTGCGAGGCACCTATTGTAATTGTTAGTGTTATTATTATTCATCTGCCATGGGAGCCTATGGCTGGCCCCATTGGTAGAGGCTTAGGGCCTGTAGCCGTGAAGCAAGTCTCACATGAATTGGCCAAAAAGGCGTAAAATGCAAACTTTGAACAGCCATAACTTATCCCCCTTTGAGCTAGAGGCATGACACTTTAAACACATTTGAGTCTAATTATGGTGAACAAATTTGCCTCAAGAACCCGTAACTTCAGGTTATGTAGATTTCTGTGATTTTAATTTATTGTAAAACGCTTAAAATCTATCTCCTCCTAGGGAGTTTTATCAATCTACATGAATCTCAGTAGATGTAATCTAGCATTGAATATCTACAATTCCATCTCGGCAAAAGTTGGAAAATATGAATTGAACAGCCACTATGAGGCAATGAAAATTGCAGAGGGCGCTAGAGAGCTCACTTCCTGTTTAGGCCTAACCGCCAGGCCAATTTTTCCAATTCCTGGTACAACAGTACCAGAGCATATCTTAAGGCAAGTTGGAGAAATGTGACGCAGATTGGCCACAGGGGGGCGCTACAACAAGCCAAAATGCTTAAAAATGGCTGAAACACAATTGATTGCTGTGGCACCCCTTGTGGCTAGATGGGGTTTATATTGCTTGTTTGGGTAGTTCATGGCATGCCCTACAACTTTCTAATTGGACGCAAAAGCATCAGATTCTATTTTGATATTGATATAAGCGTTGTTGTCAATTGATACAATTGCAACCCCCCACAACAGTTATTATCAGCTATGGCCTACATACTTCCACCCATGGAGAGGGTAGTAGCCTACATTCTACCCACTTCATCAATGGATAGGCTAGTAACCTTAAACCTGGGAAGAGGGGAGTGGTCTATAGCTTACACACTTCAACCAGGGAGAGGGTAGTAGCTTTTAGCCTAAACAATTCATCCTGAGAGAGCGCAGTAGCACATAGACTACGTAGCCTAAACACACCAAGTGTAGGGGGGCATTCTTCTGAGAAATGTTAGGTTTAGAGAGAAATAAGAGTTGTGAGTATGGTTCACAGATAGCTGAATTATCAAGCTATCCCCACACTGAGACTTGATGGTAAATGTGTGACTTCCAGGCAGGTGGAAGGCCTGGAGAATAACCATGTGGCCTGTAGACATGTAGACAAATAGGTCCTAAAAGATATGTCCCAAAAAAAAAAAAATAATTAATGTAATGAGATGCTTGAAAAAACCTGACACTCGTTTGACGCCTTCAGATGAATTGAATGTGAGTGCAGTTGTATGATGATGATGCTGTTGCATGAATTTAACCTGATTTCCCTGGTCAGAAGACACAGACACTTATATGCATAGCTCCAATGTGGCTATGGCATGTTTCGCTTGTTGGCTTTGATGCGTGAGTCGCGCTTAGCCCTGTTATTGCTGCTTGTAGCTATATTTTCTATTTGTTTTCATGTGCCTATGGACTATCTGGGAACGTGGTCCTGGGTTCATAGATTGAGATGGTCGAGGGTGAATTTACATACAGTGCACAATCTCAGCATATAAATTGTTTGTTTACTCTGTTCTGCACCACCACTCTCTGTTTCTTACAGTAAAATTAATTGGGCCATAAACTCCCAAAATTGAGAGCAAAATTGACCATTGAGGAGAGGGAGGCAAAGCGAGCCTTATAAAGTTATAACACACAATTTTGAGAGAGAAAGCAATAAGCATGAGCGAAAAATAAATAAATAAATAAACAGGGAATAACTAAGAGAGTAGATAAGGAGGAAGACGAAGATGTTCAGGAAGTGGAAAGAGCAGGCAAGAACTAGGCAAGGTAAGCAGCAGTGGGAAAAAAGAAAACGGGGATGGGGTGCACTTTCTCTCATCCGCAGATGCCAGCCTGCAGTGCCCTTTCCCGCCTACTGCCGTGCCACAAGACCGGTCCAAGGCCAGCTACCCTCCACCAGCGCAGCAGGACGCCACCCTACCACCACCATACCACACCCACAGCACACATCCACACCAGCGAGGAGACGGAGCAGGAGGGTCAGGAGCGCAACTCCGACAGATCCAGTCACAGACCTTCCACTGGCCAGACGGGGGGGGCCCCAGCGTGGTGTGCCAAAACCAGAAAAGCTACGTGCAACCGCACGTCATCAAATGCTGGCATTGTCACTAGTGGGGTCAGCCCAAGATGTCACAAAGGTGACCCATGGAGGGGCTACATCAGACATTGTTGAACAGATACGAACATTCTTGGCTGAAAATCGGACGCCCAGACGAGCGGCCATACAGACAGAGACTGAGAATTACAGCAGCCACGGGAGTAGTGTGACAGTGACGCCTCAACCCTCCACAGCTCAAACCAGGAGGGGGACAGCCTACCAGCCCACTGAATCAATCCAGGCTGGACGGTTTCCAAATGATAGAGGTGCCGAACGTGTACGGAGATCCTACACAGCAGCAGAAATCATGAAGCGAGCACTGACGCTGCCCAACCGGCAGGAGTGTGGGGGAAAGTTTGTTGGAGCGTTCCACGACCGATATAGATAGAAAGATACTTTATGAATCCCTTTGGGGAAATCCAATGTATCTAATAGCTCACGGCACAACATAACATGGAACGACACAGCAATAGTATTAACAGAACAAGAGACAGACAGCAGAACCAGAGCGGAGACATCTTCAAGACAAAACAATGAGGGCCAGGAAGACCCCATAAAACTCTCTGTGTGCACTATGTGGTAAATTTGGACACTGGAAGAATGAATGCCCGGAGAACTTTGAGGGAGGCCAGGAGCAGCGCCATCGCTACTGACCAGCGAACAACCCAAATGCAAAGATGTGGCACCCGGCAAGCAGACGCAAGGAATCAAAAACACGGGAGGAGGGGCACTGGCGGGCGGCACGAGGCGATGGGGGTGAGTTCGTTCCATTTTCCCCTGATACACAAGTATTAGTGCAGAATAGAATCACTGATTTAGAAGCATTGCTTACACCACTCACAGGGTGCGATGCCCGAGATACACCACAACTAATAAGCTCGTTACCGGGAGTAAACCTTAGTGAAATGGTGAAATGGTGTCATTTTTAGTGGACACAGGAGCGAGCATCATAACTCATTAACAAAGAAAGCTTAAAGTATCATCCTAAAATGAGTGGCAAACTAGAAACCTAAGCGGAGACAGTTTCATGTTTGCTAGTGTAGGTTCAAATAACATGGTGGAGAGGGAATTAATTTAGGCATTTGAGCGTCACATTATACCGACCCCAGTGGGCCTGGTACTGAAAAGTTAAAGACTTAAAAAACTGTCCACGAGTCAGAGAGGGCATAGAGAAAAACAGCCACTGTATGTATATTAATGGTTGATCACTTCTCCTACCACTGATTTGCTCTCTCATGCACGCACACGCTTAGGGGAGACACTGAGCTTATGTTATAAGGTGCACCGGCTCATGTGCACGAGGGAAGGGAGAGCAGATTAGAGGAAAGGTGGGAGGAGGAGCAGATGGAGACAGCGTTAGGTTTGAGCTACTTGTCGGCAATGGAGCCAATTGTGCCGCTTCTGTTAAATTGACTGAAACCCAGAAGGGTCTATTTAACATGCCTGATTCTTCTCCTCATGTGTCTCTAGTGAAGCGCCAAAGGATCAATGGTGCGATTTGGGGCCATGGATACGAGGGTGTCATGTGATACCAGACGATTGGTGGTGCAACTCATCAATCCTCCCCCATGTACAAATGTTCAAGCAAGTGGGGAGTGACTGCCTGTTTAAAGAATTATGTGAAGTTACCTTTGACGCGGCTAAGAGCGTCTGTTTTGTTGTCAAATGTAACGAAGGGAGTTGTCAGATGGTGCACAGAACTGGGAGATGAGGAGCGTCTTGCTACCCTCCCAGATCTGTGAACAACAGGGAAAAATTATGTGGGGTTTAGTGAATTTGGCCCCACCGGTTGTTGTTTCACCCAGGTGGAAGTATCGCCCTTGTCTGAAACAATACCCGGTCAAGCCTGAAGCATGGAGGGCAATTAGGCCTGTGTTTAAAGCTTTGCTTAAGAAAGGAGTAATCAGTGAGTTACCCATGGGCAACCAGGTGCACACACCTATCTTTCAGGGAAAAAAGGTGCGGGGCCTGAAGAACTGACAGAGTGGAGAGTTAAAAATGCTAAATGGTTCACAAGTGTAGACCTCTCGAATGCATTAGTTTCCATTCGAGTCCACGTGGACAGTCAATTCTGGTTTGTAATTAGAGATGCGCATGGTATTGACCATTGCGCCAGGGGGGAGGTGAAACAGTATATGGCGGGTACAGTAGAGATTTTTTTCTTGGCGGGTACAGTAGAGATTTTTTCTTGTTTAAAATCGTAATGAAAACAAATGTGTTAGTGAGTCACCACAATTGTATTAGGTCCAGCACCAATGTGCATGACAAAAAGGAAAAAAAGGAGAAATCAATAGGCCTATTGCCTAGGCCAGAAGACTAACAAGCACAAATGTAGGCCCAACAATTCATTGGGCCTCCGAGTCTTTAATATTATAGTATTTCGCTGTATGCTATTCAATGGTTAGCAGCACGGCACATTGCCACTAAAGTGTGCTTATATTAATTAAAGTAGCCGAATAATTTGTTTGAGTAATAGCCGAATAATTTGTTTGAGTCAAGACGTGACAGAAATATGTGCAACAATATAGTATGACTAAATTCCAATACTCAAGCGTGTTGTAGAAACTTGAGAATCTTGTTTTTGACTAGTCGTGTTATCAGTTATAAAATCACCGTCTAATCGTCAATAAAAGTAGTCGCTGCGCACATCCCTTACCCACGCCAGGACTAGATGCTAGGTCAGTGGCAAATAATTCTATAGTTCTGATAATGGACGACACTTTGGGGGAATCATGGTCAGAGTAGCATTCAGAATGCTAGGAATCAAGCAGAGATTTGGGTGCGCAGTCAAGGATGTGTAGAACGAGCAGATGGTAGGCTACTCTAAAAGCTATTTTTCTCCTGCCATGTAGTAAGAATAAAAAATATAAAAAAAAAATAAAATAAAAAGTCAATAGACTAAATTTCCGCAGTATTCATTCTTTCCGTAGCCTACCAGCTGGGTTTTTCTATCTCTCTACTCTGACCGTTTGGAAATTGTGTTTTGACAGGTATAATGCATAAAAGAATAACATAGAACAGCCGAGAAAAGCAGAAGATATTCAAATCAAACAGCATATCCGAATAAAATAAAATATAGATAGAGCGGATGTAGTGGTTGAAAGAAAGTCAACGTCTGACATTTGGCATTGTTTCGGCTACCGAAAGGCAAATGTAGTAAAAGCCTGGCGACAGCACAGGTAGCAATTAGCAAGATAAAAGAAGATGACTAAAACCAATCGGGAGCGTCCCACGCCGGGTTTTACATATCGCCAAATATATTGGAAAAAAGTGTATAGCGGCAATGTATGTTTCTGTCAATATCGTGCAGCCGCAGTAAAAAGCCTCTAATATCCCTATTAGGGTTCGACGAGTGTACCCCTACCATCTGCCTCCTACCGCAACCGATGGGCAGCAGGTAATATAGAATACCCCCATCCACAATTAGCGTCTAATTCATGGGGAATCAGCAGTCCTGGCAACCCATAGGGCCCCTAGGCAAGGCCAGTTCCCCACAGGTCAGGATGACTCTCAGGAGGGTCACGCACGGGTCTAGAGTGTTAGATGAGATGCCCCATGTAGAGATAGAGCAGTGTACCCCCTGGGCCTACTTCATAACCCCCCACAGGTCGTGTAGCCTGGGAGGAAGATGCAGCTGTCCCAGGACCACCAACCAATCCTCCTGCCTATGAGATACGCCGTGCAACACCCTGAACCTACCGGTCCTCCAACCCTCGAGATGTGCCCGATGACCCCTGATTCAGCCTTCAGGAGACACCGTGCGACACTCTGGCCATCCACTACACCAGCTAATTCACCCACCCGGTTCAAAACCCCGCAGTCTGCTCCCGGTCATCGATGATGACTCCCGTCCCTCAAAAGGAATGGTCACTCCCAGGTGCCAGTAGCAGCATCATCACTCATCTCAGCAGAAGCACCATCAAGGGGAGAGTAGACATGCAGGGCACGCCTAGAGTGGTGGTACCCCAAAGCCCGTTTGGTCCCATCGAGGTGGAGCCGCTGGCCACACCCCCAGAGCGCTCCAGGTCACGCAACTGGTCGGAGAACAACAGCTACATTTCCTCAGAGGAGGACATGGATCTGTCATGGTTTCCCTGCACCCCTAGCACAGAGGAGCGCCTGGGTAGAATGCCGTTGGCCAGGTTCAAAAAACTTGTTGATAAGCTGCCCGCCCGTCAGGATAAATCAGAGATGCGCCGTCTGCGCCGTGCGGGCCAGCGTCGCATCAGATATTATCAGGATCAGTCTATCCCCACGATGACGCCCGGGAGGAGGCTCAGCACGAGGCAAATCGTTGAGGAAAACCGCCGTCACTTGTTCTACCTCATCGCCAGAATGGATGCCCTAGGAAGCAGGCTCGACGAGCTGTAACTGAAGAGAGACCCCTGCGTAGGGGGTTATGTGGGATCAATATAACATGTATAATCAAGTGTACCCCACAATAATACTTGTAAAGTGATCTGAAGTAATGTATACCACTGTAGTAAGTAGACTTGGTCACTATACAATCAACATTATAACCATCAAGAACATACTGTAACTAATGTTCTAGAAATAGTTTTCAGTTTTTATTGATGTTTTAAGACGGTCTTTTTGTACTACTGTTCCTGCACCCAAAGTGCTGTTCGGCCATAACCATTTCCAAATAAGACAAACAAAAGGATGAAGTGGTGTTTATCCAAGTACTAGAACCTCAGTTACATAGGCTTAAGTGGTTTATAAAGTTTCTCGCAGACTGAGTTATTTTAATACACAAGGGCGGTATTATGTTGGGCAATGGTGGGGTTTTAGGAACTCAAACCTGCGGAACATCCCCTTGTGTTAATTTACTTAAGGAGAACTGGTAAAAGGTGATTGCTATAGGTGAAGTAACTATCCAATTTGCCGTGTTCAGTTAATGGTGACGTGGCTTGTACTGTGTACTGTGTTTTTACTCTATTTGTGTGTTGTGTAAACCATACACCTACATAAGGTCTTGTAATATAGCTGAAGATATGTAGAACAAACTTTGCCGAATTGAGCAGGATCTCTATGGTCAGGAGACTGATAAAACATGTGTGAGCAAGGGAGGGGAATGTTGTTCGGGTCGTCCAGCCATAAAGAGCTGCGTATACGTGCGGTCTATAACCGTACTTTCATATCTAGGAGTTGTTGTTTATGTTGAAATATTTAATAAGTAATATTGGGAATTTTGGGTCTGAATGTGACTAAGTTTTAAAGTCACAAAGTGGGGAATGTTGTGATTTAATTTGATTTAGCTCCCCTGCATTTTAATCATGTCATGATATTGTAATCTTGTTCTACGTAACCAGAACGTTAAAGGCTAATCTGCTCATGAGGGATAGTAATCTGTAGAAAATGGAATGTCCCCACTAACTCAGCAGGTTAAGAAAGCAGCTGTAGGCAGGAAGAATAAATGCGCACCCAGCCTGAGCATTCAAGATGTTTTTTTCTCCTTCCTCACCTCCTGCCAAGTAGCCAGGCCCAAAGCAGTCAGAGATATAATGCTGACTCTGCAGAGCACAGCAGTAAGGTCTCTTTTCTCTTCCTGTTGAATTCCTTCTCTTCCCCTCATCTCCTCCCAAAGCAGCCAGAGAATAGTGCTGATTTATGCAGAGAATTATAAGTATTTTCTCCTCCTCCTGTGGGGGGGGCAGTTGAGATTCCGGAAGGGCCCCATTTCCTCTCAAAAAGCAGACAGTCCTTCCACCCAGGAAGCTGGGAGGGGGGGCACCCAGGAAGCTGGGAGGGGGGGGGGGGGGGGGCACGGATGTAGGACATATATGGACATGAGTTATTTGCTGAGCCAGCAAGGAAAATGGGATGTGGTCAAGGGTGGAGGGGAGTGTTTGTAGATAAGACTATAAAGGGCAAGTAGACAAAGGGAAAAGTTGTTCTTTCCCGGGGAAGCTCCTGACTTATATGCTGTTTGTTTCTGAAAAGCATTAAAGTCAAATCGCATTTGGACTCTTTGTGCCTCGAGTTGTTTTTTCTTCTCGGACTCTGAAGTTATTTTGGAACTTTTAAACCAATCTGGACTTAGATTTATTTCTTGGAATTTGACCTAAGACCTAGTAAATTATTTTACACGACACAACCCCCTCCCCTCTGAGACGATCAGGACAGCTGAGACTCAACCCAGGAAGCACACACACACACACACACACACACACAGGTCAGATGTGGCTGTATTGTACAGCGGGCGGTTCACACCCGCACAGAGAAGCAAGCCGCGCCGCACCAGTATCCTTCCTCCCATTCTGCGGATGGATTGTGAGAGGGTTTTCCAGTCCTCAGTCCACCGAGCCTAAAGAGGGTTCTCTGTTGACCGGTCCATGGTCATCAACCGCCCGCCCGCTTGCCCCGCTACAGATCAGCGGCTGTTTGGGGGGTGGGGGGGGGGGTGGCTCTGCCTATGTCCTACAGCGGACCACTGTAGCCCTCCCTCCTATCCTCCATCCCTCCCTCCATCCCTCAGCCCACAAAACCCACATCCGCCGGGCCGAGGAAGCTCAGATGGGGCCAGTACCAGCCAGTCCCAGACGGAGCTTCGTCGGCCGCTGTGTGATCTATTAGATAAGAGCGGTCCTGACCGCCGGTAGGAGGCGAGGACAAGGCGGAGAGGAGGAGAGAAGGAGGAGTGGAGCCATCTCTTATTCATAGCCACGCTGTTTTGCTGTGAGAGATGTGAGCTCCGGTCTACTTTGGGCTAGTTTGGGAGAGAGAGAGAGTGCGGCGGGTCCTCCGAGAGCAGCTCTGGGATTTTTGAGAGACGCCACTTTTAAGACACGGCAAAAACTTACATCAGTTATCACCGATTAATTATTTACTGTACATAGTCGAACACACAGTGAGGGAAGGAGAGAGAGAGAGAAAGAAAGAGAGAGTGTACTGCCAGATAAAAACAAATGGTTTGCAGCCCTCTCAGGCAAGGCGAGTGAAATAATTACTCTTCCCCTAGAGGCTTCTGGGAGAAAACGCTGTCGTGTCCACAGCGTAGCACTGCCCGCTGACAATTAAATTTGAATAGGTAGCTAAATAAAGAGGACTTCACATCCGTATTAATCTGACACAAGCGTCACTACCAAGTCTTCCCTCCTGCTGGGAGAGGGAAAAGGCGACGGGTTGCGAAAATCGGACTCTCTGTGAGTACAGAGCAGGATCAGCAGTCGGGGCCTCCGCCAGATGCTCTCGGCTGAGCAAAATGGCGAGGCTCAGCCTCGGGCCGACGCCTGGGGGGGGGGGGGGGGTGGGTGGGGGAGCTAAGCCAAGCGGGAAGACGGATGACAAAACAGCAGATCTGGAAAACAACGTTCGTTCGGAGTCACATCACCGAGAAGAGGGAACTACTGAGCGATGATGAGGGAACACGGTGTCGGCAGGGAGCTGAGCAGACAAACGGGCTCTCATCTCATCTCCACCTCCATCTCACACAAACAAACTAGGATGAGAGAGAGAGAGAGAGAGAGAGAGAGAAATAGATGGAGAAAGAGAAGGTAAGAGTGTAGGATAGAGAGAGAGAGAGAGTTCATAAAAACAAGCAACTCTGTGATGCAACATGGTTATTAATTACATTAGGACGATATGCCAAAGTAAAACCCTAGGTGAGAGCAGGAGAGCAGATATGAGCTCCCTGAGACCCGTCCCTGGAGAGACCCGTACCTGGAGAGACTCACAGTGTTGGAAATGAGCATGATGCAACACCTGGGTCTCCCAATGCTTCATTTGATAGGATTCTAAATTAACACACACACACACACACACACACACACACACACACACACACACACACACACAAACAGCACTGGAAGTGACTTCTTACTGCTTCCAATAACAGCACACACACACACAGGAGCACACACACAGACACACACCCCTACACACACATATGAACATTTCTAAATAAGTGATGATTTGCATTCAGCTCTGTTGCCTTTGCAGGTGCAGAGTTCAAACTGTACAACCGCTTCTCTGTAGAGAGACAGCACAAGCTGTCTGAGTGTGTGTGTTTGTGTTTGTGTGTGTGTGTGTGTGTGTGTGTGTGTGTGTGTGTGTGAGAGAGAGAGAGAGACAGTACAAGCCCGGAGGCATCTCTCTGTATGGTCTGGATCAGTCTGGCTGGCAGAGGGCATCTCCTTAACCTCCATCTGTCCGACTCTGTGTGAAAGCAGACACTTCTAGAGCATAGCCGTCTACACACACACACACAAACACACAAACACACACACACACACACACACACACACACACACACACACACACACACACACACACACAATAAACCACAAACTACTCAGTCCCCTTTTCAGACCTCCCTCCCCCCTGCCCCTTTCCAGAACTTTCCAAAGAGGAAGAGTCTCAGAAGAAGCAGCTAATTGCGAATGCAGTCAGGTGTTATTAATAATCGAAGCTCCCCAGTGAAGGTGGCGTCAAAATACCCCCAGGATAGTTCCCTGGCTGTTGCTGGGATTCAGGGCAGGCGCCCATCTCATGAGGCAAAGCCAAGAGGACACTATGAGGTTTTGTACTAGTGGGATCTGGATGTATTTTGGAAGACATTTAGTAATCTATATTACGTATACTGTTGAGTAACATTACTGTTATTATCATGAGTCACCACCAACGTATGTATTTATTTAGCCTTTACTTACCCCTATTATTTCACATATAATAATAATAATAATAATAATAATCATCATCATAATAATCATCATCATCGTCTGTATTCTCCTCAACTGGTTGAAATACAGTAGTCTCATCTACAGAAACACACTCACGCATGCATGCGGGCAGCACATGTAAACGCGCGTGCGTACATGTACACACACGCACACACACATACAGACACACACGCGCACACACACTAACACACACTGTAATGCGGTCTCTGAGAAGAAAATATGTATTCAATTTCCATACAGATGAGATGACATAAAGAATGGCCGCCTTTGTACCCTTCTCTCTCAATGAATGCAGATTGCGAGGTGACGACTTCATCAAAACACAGCCTCTCGCACATCTGCATATCCCGTCCTTGACGGGGTGACGGAGATAGAAAATGTTCAGATCAGTCAGTGAAGTCAGAATGCCTGGTGAAAATCTATTTCCCCCGACGGGGGGGGGTTAGCATGGACAGCTAGAAAAGGTAGTAATCTACTTTTACAGGAAGCTCCGATGCTAAATGATGTAATTTGTTACGGTGGCTTCGATTAATTGCCACTCTCTCTCACTGTGAAGTGCAGCATTCGTCCTGGTCGGGAAAATGCCTTTCTCCCAAATGATGCGCCCGCCCTCCTGCAGCACAGGCCTGAAGAGGGGTGCTGGAAGACTGGAGGACTGCGTATGTGGTGTGTGTGTGTGTGTGTGTCTGTGTGCGTGTGTGTGCGCGCGTGCGTGCAAGTGTGTGTGTCTGTGTGTGTGAGTGTGTGACCTGACCTTTGAGTGAATGGTCAAACTCTCTGTGACTTTCTTACGTTCCTACTATCAGTCCATCTAAACTTACAGTAAGTACTACAGGTATAGTGTTGGGTGGTAGCCATCAAAATGTTGGCTGAGTTGTTCTGATTCTCTGCCATACTGTAGCTGCAAATATTTCTGCCCAAGAAGCACTTACTTACGTGCATCCCCAGATTGAATAAGGTCTCTACCGTTTCACAGTTTGTCTGTGTGCGCTTGCTGTGTATATAGCTGGAACAGTGTTTCCCAAAGATCCTACTCAGCTAATCCCAGTAATCTGTTTTTGTCAGGCATGCCCTTGGAAGACCCGTAGAAGCCGCTGACTAAGCTTATACTGCATGTCAATCAAAGGCCCCCGGCTGATCAAAGACCATGTGTGTACAGTAGCAGAAGTGGTTTGGAACCACTCTCTCATAGCCTGAGACTACAACCCCAGTTCTCTCCCTCAGACCATGCCGATGCCCTCTTGGTCTAACGGTAGATGTTTGAGTGGACAGGAGGAGACTGGAGTTGGATCCCTGGACAGTTGAACACCTGCGGATGCTGCTGTTGATGATGATGATGATGGTGAGGATGACTTGTCTCTCACCTGTGGATGATGCGTTTGCTGCACAGGTAGCCTAGGGCCAGGGCGACCTCGCAGATGTACAGCTTGACTGTACTCTCAGAGAAGTGCACGTTCTGCTGCAGGTGGTAGCGCAGGTCTCCTCCCAGGAGAAGATCTACCACCATGAACATGTCTTCCTCATCCTGGAACGAATACCTGGAGAGGAGAAGAGCAGAGGAGAGGAGAGGAGAGGAAAGGAAAGGAAAGGAAAGGAAAGGAAAGGAAAGGAAAGGAAAGGAAAGGAAAGGAAAGGAAAGGAAAGGAAAGGAAAGGAAAGGAAAGGAAAGGAAAGGAGAGTTTACATTCAAAGGTTAGTTTAGAGGTTCATTCTTTACACGACAGACAGTCTTGTTCCTAACATGAGAATGTTTGATTTATGCCAGTATTATAATTGTCTGATTTATGATAGTATCATAATTGTGCATGGTTTTATAATTGTTTTTGACATTTCAGTGCTTGACCTTCTTTGAATGGTTTGAGGAGCTTTTATGTGACTTCCTGGCAAAGTGCCTAAACCAACCACATGTCACACAGCAGAAAGTGAGGACACCTTAAAAAACACACCTGTCAACATCATGACAAAAGAAGCTGAAATGTCTATTCACACACAGTGGAAGTTTAATCACAAAGACTGTCAAGGTCTTAGAGGCTGTAATTCGTGCCCAAAAGCACGACAGTCCCTTTAAAATGCCAGCGTAAAGCTCAGACACAATGACAAGCCAGAGCCAGGGGCAGATCTCATTATTCTCATCCCTTACAGCCATTCGTCAGTGGGTAGACACGGAGAGAATCAAATTTCATTCTTTGAAAAAGACTGTATAAATGTTCTGTGCATGGAGCCAGACAAATGGACGTTGTGTGTGTGCGTGGTCTGACTCAGATCAATAGCCCTATGCGTGTTTGTGCTTGTGAGCGACATGTGTGTGTGCACATGCAACTTCTTGAGCTCCTCCCGCATCCATCCATCCATCCATCCATCCATCCATCCATCCATCCATCCATCCATCCATCATTCAAGCCTTATCGTGCAGAGCCAGACTGAATCAGCACACTGGCCGCAGCTCTCCCATTTGAGATGCCATTGAACAAATCACCATTGATTTTACACGCTGGGCGCTCCAGTCGTCCCACGCTGGGCTGACATCGGCCTCCTAAATGTATGGCTAATTAGTCTACTGCATAGTAACGCCACTTGTGCCAGGAAATATTTCATACAGGCATTCCCTGACTTGCCTAGGGCATGCGTCCGCCCGGAATATCAAAAAAAAGAATGAGAAAAGAAAACATGCAGCATTGAACATTCTGGTGTTCCACTTCCAGTTTTTTGTTTTTGTGTGTTGGCTGTAAGCCGACACACCAAGGAGAGGGAATCCTTTTTGTCTGTGCTTCTTTCTCTCTCTCTTGCTGTCGTGTTGTTGACCTGCAATTCCATTGCTGCTACCACAAGAGGCAGTAGTCCCAGAACATCAAAACCAAAAGACTCCACAGATTTCCCAGGTCAGCAGTGGCTGAGTGGATAGTGCTCTGCCTATCATGGCGAAGGTTGTGAGTTCGATCCTTGGTGTGGACATACCAAGGTACCATGACATATTTTGTCACTGGATGTTGTAGAAGTTATGTAACGAGCGTGGGTCATATTTGTTAATTATAGACCCTTTTACAGCCTAGTCAGCACAAGTAGCCTATGCGCGTATTCTTGAAACCGTAGCAGAGGAAGACAGACGAAATCGCCATTATTAAGCGTACGGACTGGACTGAGGAAATCATCAGAAATGCCTGCGTTTGCGGTGCCCATTTTATATCAGGTAAGTTATTTTGACTATCTGGTTTCACTGGAATGTCTGGTTGAAATGTAGCCCTTCTCAGTCACTTACCTATGCAAAAGAAAGGGTCTATTTTAACAAATGCTGGGTTGAAGCTTCAAAGCATTGCCACCACCACAGAAGAAGACTACCTCGGAAAAATAATTTCACTCAGACAGAACGCGTCTAAATAAGTTATTTATTGGTAGCGCCGAGACTTCAAAACCCAGCATTTCTTAAAATAGAGCGTGGTTCATATTTGTTCATTATAGACCCAGCTATGTATGCGCGGGCATTCTTGAAACAGAAGCAGGTGGAGACAGACGAGTTCAGAGCGAGCCGTATTTTAAAGTTTAAAGTTTGTCACTAGAGCGCCGATTTGTAGCCTAGCCTACACCCGTAGACGCAACAGCCAGACATATTGATGGTATATTATTTCCTGCAATTTCAGATTAGGATCTAAATAGTAAAAGTACTAGTACTCTGAAGTGGAAGTGTTGAGGCATTATGGGCGGTCTCCTTTTATTCCTAATCTGAAATTGCAGGAAACAGTAGGCGTATAGGACAGTTTAGAGGGCCTTTATTTTGAAATGCCACATCAGAATGTCCTGAAAATCACTGGGTGACACCGTGAGGTGGTCTAATAGTACTCTAAAGTGGAAGTGTTGAGGCATTATGGGCAGTCTCCTTTTAATTCTAATCTGAAATTGCAGGAAACAGTAGGTCGTATAAAACAGTTTAGAGGGCCTTTATTTTGAAATGCCACATCAGAATGTCCTGAAAATCACTGGGATATACCCAGAGCCAGGGGTGGTCTTCTAGCTCTCTGGATTGGAGTAGGGGCAGCATTATGGGCGATTTCCTTTTATTTCTAATCTGAATATTAAGGAAATATAGTTATGACAATTTAGAGGTCCTTTATTTTGAAATGCCCACCACAACCGCCTCTCACTTCTTTAATCAAACCATAGTTATTTGACTTCACTACCTGTTGGTGAACGCGACGGTGGCAAGTCCTTACAAGAGAAAAAATTATTTACCGTAATGACGCTAATGTTTGCGCAAAGGGGAATTGGCTGTGGCCCACATGACTTGTATTTCCAAATTGAAGGCTGGCTTGACCGCAGTCGCAAAGTTGTGGCGACAAAGGGCCCTCCCCAAAGATGACCCTCCTCTCCCTCAGTTGAAGGATCCTCTGTTTGTGAGCGGTGGTGTTTTATGAATGGAGATCTAACCTGAATCCCCAAACGCTACGACATTTTTTTTTCTTTTTTTGTATTCTGGAAGTTGTTTTTTCAATGATTTCTGGGCTAATATCCCATCTGCATTTCTCTGGCGAGTTTAAACACTTGACAGTCGGGTATCTTACTGGGAGTGCGTGCCTCCCTGCCTTCTCCCTACTGTACAGGCAGGGCTATAAATCAAGTAGAGAGCATAGCGTACATCGGACGAGGGGGGGGGGGGGGGCAGATTAACGAGCAGGCTCTCCTGACAAACATCTTTTTGGAAACGCGAGGAGAAGTGCTCGCCCCACCCGCTAAGCAGCTATGATGCGCCTGACTGGCTGTGCTCGTCTTGCTCTCCATCTATCTCACAGACGCCGGATGATAAGTTGGCGAGGCGCGCGGAAGACGTCGCCAATGTGTGTGTGTGTGTGTGTGTGTGACCAGAGAATGTGTGTGTGTGTGTGTGTGTGAGACCAGAGAATGTGAGTGCTTGTGTATGTGTGTGTGTGTGTCAGAGAGAGAGAGAGAGAGAGAGAGAGAGAGAGAAAAAGTCCTCTATAAACATCAAAAGAAGGAGTTCATTTCTGTGAGTGATGAACAGATCAGGGCAGGAGAGCAGCTGACATGAGTGTGTGGGTGTGGGGAGGGTGATGGCTAGACTGAGGCTCCTAAAGTAGTCAAAGAGAACTGAGATTAAATATATATAACCATCAAATTAGCATCAGATATATTCTTACTGACAGTAGTACAAGGCCTACTTAGGTTCCCTGTGCCTGTGGTCTTCCCCCCTCCTGTCTCTTTCTCTCTCTGTCCCCCCCGCCTCTCCCCCACCCTCTCAAAATGCCCTTGGCTCAGCCCCTAGTTCGGCCCAGCTGAGCTTGACGAGCCGAGAGGCTCTGGAAGCTGTCAGAAGCGTTTACACAAACGACGCCACATTAATTGCTCTTTTACCCCGCTGGAGAAATAGTGGTTTCCTCCTCGGCCGAATGAGAAAGGAGAAAACAAACGGGTTTTATTTCCTTTGAAATAAAGAATTGAGTTGAGCCCAACCGCTGCCAGAAAGCCACAGTCTAGTCATGGAGGGAAGAATATGGAGTAGGGGAAATGGGAGTTCAATCAGGGAATCGACCATGCACACACAGTGTTCACAGCAGCTTAGTCTAGTAAAAAAAACCTGCCATGCTTGGCTGATGCTTTCTTGTTCTTGTTGTCCGGGTGCACTCTATTAATGTGGAGAGCTGGTAAAACCTAAGCACTAATCCTAGTGGGGGAAATTGTTCTGACTTCTGCTGGGCTAGTGCATTGGTCGCTGCTCACTCAATTCTTTTAATCCTGAAAGTACAGCGCAAACATTGCGAATACGAATTGTATTTTCCCTATATTACTAGAAAGCGCAGTTTCTCAGCTTTCAGGAACTGTTGGAATGGATTTTAAAAGCGTAAAGCAAACCAATAAACATGTGCGCACCTGCACACACTGTAATTCCTATACCTTAAAGCAATACATAGCATTTTCTCTGGTTTTCTCGGAACTGCATCCCCACAGGCTCTGCGAGTAAGTGCACTGTCGTACTGTTGTAAAGTTATCAGATTGTCTTTTTCTTTTTCTGGCTTCCTCCGTGATGTTTCGCTTTGGTTTTCTCACCTCTGCCATGATATCATTGAGATAAAAAACTCATGATATCCATAGACGCCGGAATAGTTATCTACTACTGTGTTGTTTAAGCATCTCCGACTGAATGCTGTGTCCCGGGGGCGCGAGTTTTAAAATGTAATAAATGTCAATGTATTATCTTTCTGAGTAGACTGTTTGGACGATTCAGCTTACTTTTAGTAAATCCTATTGGAGAATTAGCACCAGACATGTTTGTAAAGGTCCAAATATCGCGATGTATTGCTTTAAGGCGAGACGAGCGCTAAAACATCAAAGACAACATCAGTCAATGACTCAATCATCGTCCAAACGACCCTGTGTCGCCTTGCTTCAAAGTTGCCCTCCAGACAGTGTTGACTCAGTCAGGAAGCTGTCTGCCAGCTCATCAGCATCCCCGTCCCAATGATTAGCCGCGAGAGACGGGGGCGCATCTGAGCTGAGGTAGGCTAATGGCACCTCGCCTCAGGGCCGCTGGCTAACGATGAGCTGCTCGGAGGAAAACAAGCCTTCCCTCTCGTCCCTGACTCGGTATTCTGCTGTCTCTGAATATGGATGAAGGGCCTTCTGACCTCACCTGTCTCTACACATTAGACCCAGCGGTCACTTGGCCACTAAGTATTACAGGTAGAGTCTTATCACAGCAGACAGCCAGGTCACATAATACACTAACGCTGCTACTGTAAGGCCGTACTGTAGCTCTATAGACGAAGCTTCTGAAACAGGGCTGTGTGCGTGCGTTCACTCCACAGAAACGTGGATGGGTGAAGTACATTCATCAAAAAGCTGTCATTAAAGTAATTTCAGTAAAGTTATGTAATGGCTCAGACTGCTCAATATCTTGAAAGCAAGGTTGGTTCTTGTAGCTGTTAGGAGGATTGAACACTATATTTCTGACACCGATTTCTGAAGTGATTACCTTCCAACAAGAAATAACATCCCTGAGTGGAAGTAAAATGTGAACCAATTACACATAAAGAGAGAGAGAGAGAGAGAGAGAGAGAGAAGGAAGGAGAGGGTAGAGAAAGAGAGAGACAGAGGGAGTGAGAGAGAGGGAGAGAGAGATGGCTTTGGCCACCAATTAGTAAATAGCTTGATATTTTTTCCATTACGGCAGTGCTACCTTTGACAACCGTCTCCTCATGGCAAGAACGCTGCCTCAGAACGGAGGTGTGTGTGGGGGGGGGGGGGGGGGGAGGCACACGAGAGGGGGGGGGGGGCACACAAGAATGCACATTCTGCCGCCGGCATCGCCAGCGGGCCGGGAGAGTGGCGGTGCCACCTGGACATTATTTCCAAGCGCAGAGGTTTTCATTAGCTTTGCTGGCATGAGTTCTCTCGGGTTTGTTTGTTCTACTATGCATGCAGTTCGGCGTGACCCTGATTCGCCCTCCAGGACGCTCTGAGAGGAGAGCATCTATGTAGCGGTAAGCTTTCAGAGAGGCGCTATTATGGCGCATGACCTGGGAAATAACAGCGAGGAAACCCAGGCTCCAGGGGTAGGAGTAGTGTACCATAACAAATAGTTTATCAGCCAGGACTGCAGATGAAAAACACTCCCTTCTAGAGAGATGCTATTTACCAAAATCCTCGTAAAACTGATCTTGCGAGCCCACACTTTGTCTTAAGAGAAAGTGAATCAGTGCACTGCATTCATAAAAGGATGTTTATCCAAAATCTAATTGTTTTGTTCAACGCACTGTAAAGGATGAAGTCACCACACCTGTTGTCAGCATCTCCTAACGCACACACATACACACACACACACACACACACACACACACACACACACACACACACACACACACACACACACACACACACACACACACACACACACTCACACACACTAAACCTAACACAAAGCCAGTATATCTCTGAAGCACTGTCCTTGATCAAGCCCTGCGTCTATAGGACAGATGTTCCCCCATACAAAGCATCAATATCACCCCCCCCCCACACACACACACACACACACACACACACATTCCCTGAACCTCCCTCTACCACCCCTCCTTGACTGACAACTTCTTTCAGTCAGAAGCGAATGCTCCGTCAGCCGCTGCTGATGCCTCCCACTCCCCCATACTCCCCCCCCCACCCTCATCTCAATGAACTTGTGGTGTGAGGACTCATTGTCGATCGCATCTCAATTTCAACTGTCAACTGTCTCAGTGAGCCAAGATCTCCTCAGCCTTTCTGGCTGCAAGCTCAGCCAAGCCCAGCCCATCTTAGGACCAGCCCGCCCTGCCCTGCCCCGCCCTGCTCAGCCCGGCCCAGACCAGCCCAGACCAGCCCCGCCCTGCTCAGCCCGGCTCAGACCAGCCCAGATCAGCCTTGCCCTGCCCCGCCCTGCTCAGCCCGGCCCAGCCCAGCCCCGACCAGCCCACCCTCGCTCCGACCAAGGTAACGTGGTTTGCTGTGCTATGACCTTCCTCTCCACACAGCTGACTTGACAGCCTGCCAAGAGAATGACAAGCTCTGTCTCTAACTGTATGTGACGTATGCATGAAAACAAGGACTGTGTGCACAGTGCTGAGTTGTTTTGTACGCTGTTAGTATGTGTGATAAGGGGATTTGACGGCAGCTGCCTGTGTCATTCAATATACAGTATATACAGTGCAATATACAATATACTGTAGTTTATCAACAGTTTCCCCCTGGTGAACAATCAAGTATCTATCTATCTATCTATCTATCTATCTATCTATCTATCTATCTATCTATCTATCTATCTGTCTGTCTGTCTGTCTGTCTGTCTGTCTGTCTGTCTGTCTGTCTGTCTGCCTGTCTATCGGTCTATCTATCTATCTATCTATCTATCTATCTATCTATATATATATATATATATATATATATATATATATATATATATATATATATAGCTATCTAGTTAGCTACATGCATCTATCTATTTAGCTATCTACTGCCATTGTAGAGGTAGAAAACAGCTAGGCTGCTTAGGCTGTAGTATGGATTTGAGAAATGGGAGGTTTGCTGCAGAAGTGAATGCTGTTTAACATATTGAGAAAACTACTAGAATGACAATGTCAAGAGGTTCTGAGTTTGCCAACGGCGAACCTAATTTTGAATGGTTCCGAGCATTTCGACCAAAAAGAAATGAGTTCGGGAACCCGAAAGCTGGTTCCGAACCGGCAAAACAAAATAGTAGGTTTTTCAGTGCGAACCGTGACGACATCATGGGCGTGGGCTGACGTACAACGGTTCGGCTCAAAACTGGTCGAAACGCGGGCCCGTTCTCTGGACAGAACCAAGGTTCCAGGAATTTTGAAACGGACCGGTTCACGAACCAGAGTTCCTTTAGTGGAAAAGGGCTAAGAGTGCCGTCCACACAGGAGCTTCCTGACCGGGCCGCACGGCAGCCAGAACAGCAGCCCGACGGAAAACCCAGCTTCAATAACATCTCATCTGTCATTATATAAGCTCCAGCCAGATCGGTAAACACACAAAAACACACACACATACGCACACGCACACACACACACATGCACGCACGCACGCACACACACACCCACAGGCACACCCACACACACACACACAAAATCTCCAGCCCATCTTAACCCAGGCCATCCCAGCCCAGCTGTCTTCCGAATAACCCCCGGCTTTGGTCCGCTCTAGTCGGCCAAGACTTTTCAATCTACGAGGGGAAGTGAAAGAGAGAGGGGAGAGATTAGTACAGCTCACAAACTGTCAACTGTGTTGCAGTTGACTCTCAAAGGTCTGATCTTGGCAAAGAATCTGTGGTTCGAGTCTGAGCTCCCTGCCACTCTCCCTCTCTTCCCTGGCTTCCCCTTACAGATTGGCACTTAAAGCCCTGCGGGTACACTGGCTGCCCTGGGTAGCCTTGTGAGACCATCCTGATCCAGCTAGCTCACATCCAGTTTCACTCCGCAGATCAGTCTGGACTCACCCCTATCTCGAATGTTTATTGGGAGTATAATTTTGGGGAGCTGGGAGTACTTGCTTTGACCTCCTTCAGCCAGTCAGCGTAGCAAAACTTTTGCCAAATCTAGTTGGAAGAACGGTGAAAACGTCCTTTCCTCTGAGAAACTCTCTGCATACTCTTGTTCTTGTTTAATTATTATGAATTAATAATTATTAATTACATACGCTACAGCTGCAGTATGACCAACCAGCTATCGAACCTTGGTCTCCCACGCACCAACCCAAAGCTCTACCATTAGACCAAGAGGACAGAGGTCTTTACCATCATCATTCCAGCAGAGCCACCTCTGCTTCATTTACGTTTTTGCAACGATCAGGGAAGGTCTGTGTTTGCGTGATGCTCCTTCTGGAGACCTGTGTAAGTACTGTCAAATTGTGCATCTTTAAAGGGACTTGTGAAAATGAAACTACAGTACAACATGCAGATGGAAAAACAGCTAGCAGATGGGATGCCTGAGAGGCTCTGCGTTTGAGGCACTTTGCTCCGCTGCATGGGGCTGTAGCACGCCGGGGCGGATCTGGTGCTGTCTTCACTGGGCGCTGTTCTTCAACTGCCTGATAACTCCTCGGCATCAGATGTATTTGCGTTTTACCTCCCAGGGAATGGCGTACGAATGTACCAGACTCCTGTTTGGATATGCGCTCGCCTCCAGGACCTTCTCCATTTGTGTGGAGACCTGGGGTTTGCAGTCAATTTGGAAAAGAGCGCTCTGTGACCTGCCTGTCAGAGCGTGTCTGTCCGATCCAGGCACGACGCTGGAACAACGCTGGCACAATGCTGGCACAATCCTGGCACAACGCTGGCACAATCCTGGCACAATGCTGGCACAATGCTGGCACAATGCTGGCACGACGCTAGCACAATGTTGGCACAATCCTGGCACAATGCTGGCATAACGCTGGCACAATGCTTGCACAATGCTGGCACAATCCTGGCACAATGCTGGCACAAACCTGGCACAATGCTGGCACAATCCTGGCACAATGACACCGGAGACGCTCTACAGTAGACACCGGAGGCCCTCTACAGTAGACAGTAATATCAATGCTGGCACAATCCTGGCCCAATGCTGGCCCAATCCTGGCACAATGCTGGCACAATGACACCGGAGGCGCTCTACAGTAGACAGTAATATCTGCTGTCTTTTAATTGTCTTCGGAGAGGAGAGCTGCCGCTAAGCTTGGTGGCTCGTACACACGTGAGCTTGGACTGGGTGGCGGCGAGGGGGGGAGGGATGGGAGGGGGGTGCAAGGGAAGACTCTCTATCTCTGTCTCTCTGCGTGAATACAGCTGGTGCTGTAATCTCCGGCACTCTGCGTGACTTTCAGTCGAGACAACGGTAACCTGCGCCAAACCCGCCGCAGGGGGCGGCGTGGCGTTGTGGGGCAGGTTGAAGCTGATCAAAGCACCCCTCTCAGGGAAATGTCCCTTAGCTCCAGGTACCTCCAGACACTGCCAAATGCATTAACTTCCCAGGCTGTTTTTATTGGATTTATTGTCCCACACAGCAGGCGGCTGCAGCAGTGAGCAGGTCCATTCTTCTCCCCCGGCCATCTCAGGGACATTTCTGCTTATTGTCCTCAAAATAGTAATTAAAAGATTGCTATTGATTCCATCACAGACGTAACCAACCTGCCAAAACTGCCTGGAATAATGGAATGTTTACCAAGGAGAAGAGATGTGTGTGTGTGTGTGTGTGTGTGAGAGAGAGAGAGAGAGAGAGAGAGAGAGAGAGAGAGAGAGAGAGAGAGAGAGAGATGGACCTGGAGAACTTCCACGTCAAATATAGGGCAACCAATTGGAATCAAACTATTTGATAACAACCTCTCAAGCAGTCAAATCTGTGAGGCCACATTTCTAAGGGGCAAAAATTCATTAATTCATTATCAGCATCGATCGGAGGAGTAGGCCCAGCTAATTACCAGCGTGAGAATCCAAAAGAGGCCAAACCACCATTTGGATCATGCAGACTAAGTATGGCAGCTATTCATGTTCTTTAGTCAGTCTATCCCTCTTCCTCCTGTCCAGGTTAGTGGTCATCTCTCCATTTTGGGTGGTCCACACTCTGTGGTTTTATAGTCAGAGGCCCATCACTATAAAAGCAGGATGCGGAGGAGATGGCCCTGTTAAAATATTCCCCTTCTCATGAATGCACTATGCGGATCTGAGGGAGAATACCACCAAAACAGATGACTAGCCTCACATTATTGACCAGCCTTGTGAAGTCATCTGCCATCCCCAGAGGCACTGCAGCTGAGCTTTAAAAGTTAAAGTACAAAGCAGATACACACCAGCCCAGAAAAACCTTTTGGAAAACCTTCAGATTCCAAAATCTTGAACAGCTCAACTGCAACTGTTTATGAAGAATCTCTGTTCATGAAGAAAGCCTTTGAGCTGTGTGAGGGCATTGCCAAAGACCTGGAGAAGAGATGTCACCCTGGGGCCAAGGTTCGCCCCTTCTCAAAAGTCTCTAAACAGGCTACTGGTGAGACCAGCATCCATCAGACTTCCAAGAACATGGATAGTCCTTGATAGATCAACTTTGGGAATTTTGATTGACTTGGAATCTTGAAACATGACCATCCAAGTTCAGATAACGTAGTAATACGTAGTACTTACTTACTTACTTACTTACTTACTTACTTACTAATGCACACCCAAAAAATCTCAAGTCATAAAAAGCATAAAGCATCAGTATTTACATTCATATTCATTCTTTATTCAAGGACTTCATGATACAGTGCATTGTCTACAATTCAAATAACACATGAAGATGTGATAGACTAGTGGGCCAGCTTGCATAATGTGAAAGAGGCTGATAAAACAACAACTATCTGCCAGCCTTACTTCTGCAATTAAATTACCACTGTTTCATTGGTCTTCTAGAATGGAGAAGTAAGACGCCTTCTTCCCTCCACTAGTCTGGGGGGTCCACCTTGGGCAAGTGGTAGTACCCCCCTAGCCCCCCTACCTGGGGTTACAGGTAAAACCCCGGATGAGAGAACAACAAAGAGGAAGAGAGACCCGGCCCGGAGGAAGCCCGGGGCCCTCGTCTGGAGCCAGGCCCAGACGGAGGGCCTGCCTGCGAGCGCCTGGTGGCTGGGCTTACCACGGAGCCCGGCCGGGCCCAACACCATCTCATCCTCCGTCCCCTGGATCCACCACCCACGGGAGGAATTGTCGGGGTCGGGTTCGCTGCCAACTAGGTGGCAGTGAAGGCAGGGGGCACAGACGGACTGGACCCGGGCGGCAAAGGCTGGCTCTGGGGACATGGAACGTGACCTCGCTGGATGCTGAAGGTGCTGGGTGTTGAGGGGCTGTCTTGGTTGACACGCCTCTTTAACATTGCGTGGAAGTCCGGGTCAGTGCCAAAGGAGTGGCAGACTGGGGTGGTGGTCCCAATATTCAAAAAAGGGGACCAGAGGGTGTGTGCCAATTAAAGAGGCATCACATTACTCAGCCTCCCAGGGAAAGTGTACTCCAAGGTGCTGGAAAGGAGGGTCCGGCCAATAGTCGAACCTCAGATCGAAGAGGAACAATGCGGATTTCATCCTGGTCGTGGAACCACCGACCAGCTCTTCACTCTCGCAAGGATCTTGGAGGGGGCTTGGGAGTTGGCCCAACCTGTCTACATGTGTTTTGTGGACTTGGAGAAGGCTTATGACCGGGTCCCTCGAGAGGTCTTGTGGAGGGTTATGCAGGAGTATGGGGTGAGGGGGTCCCTACTTAGGGCCATCCAATCCCAACACCCAGAGCGAGAGCTGTGTCTGTGTCCTCGGCAGTAAGTCGTCTTCCTTTTCGGTGGGGGTTGGCCTCCGCCAGGGCTGCGCTTTATCACCAATCCTGTTTGTGATTTTCATGGACAGGATATCGAGGCGTAGCAGTGGAGAGGTGGGTTTGCAGTTTGGGGGATCGCGTCGCTGCTATTTGCAGATGATGTGGTCCTGATGGCATCATCTGCCTGCGACCTCCAGCACTCTCTGGATAGGTTCGCAACTGAGTGTGAAGCGGCTAGGATGAGAATCAGCACTTCTAAATCTGAGGCCATGGTTCTCAGCAGGAAACCGGTGGTCTGTCCACTCCGAGTAGGAAATGAGTCCATACCCCAAGTGAAGGAGTTCAAGTATCTGGGGGTCTTGTTCACGAGTGAGGGAACCATGGAGAGGGAGTTTGGCTGGAGAATCGGAGCAGCTGGTGCGCTTCTGCAGTCGCTTTACCGCACTGTTGTGACGAAAAGAGAGCTGAGCCAAAAGGCAAAGCGCTCGATCTACCGGCCTATCTTCGTCCCCACCCTCATCTATGGTCATGAAGGATAGGTTATGACCAAAAGAACGAGATCACAGATACAAGCGGCCGAAATGAGTTTTCTCCGGAGGGTGGCTGGGGTCTCTCTGAGAGATCGGGTGAGACGTTCAGTCATCCGGGAGAGACTCGGAGTAGAGCCGCTGCTCCTTTGCGTCGAAAGGAGCCAGTTGAGGTGGTTCGGGAATCTAGTGAGGATGCCTCCTGGGCGCCTCCCTAGGGAGGTGTTCCAGGCATGTCCGGCTGGGACGAGGCCGCGTGGTAGACCCAGGAGCAGGTGGCGGGACTACATTTCCACACTGGCCTGTGAGCGGATAAAGATTCCCCAGGCAGAGCTGATTGATGCTGCTAGGGAAAGGCCGTGGGGCTTTCTTTCTGGGGCTCCCTGCTGGAACTGCTGCCTCCGTGACCCGACCCCAGATAAGCGGATGACGATGGATGGATGGATGTTTCATTGGAAACATATTCATAGGATATTGACTCGATGGGGTGTGCTTTTATTCAGAAGACTCTCTGGTTACAATAGTTGTCCTGTCCAAATTTACATTTTCGCTTGTGTCCTCAGAACACCCTTTGAACTATTAATACTAGGAGCTCATACAATACTACGCCACCTACAGTTAATCCTGGAGGCAGTCTGACAACATGGAAGCTTCAAAAGTAGGGATGGATGAATATTGTGTTGTTTTAGTTCTTGTGCTGTTGAGCACAGGTGGAGAGAGTCTCTGATTTTACAAGGACTTGAACAATAAACTAACCACACTTTCCATATCGACAAAGTCTGGCGGAGGGCTTGTTTCAACCCTACTATTGTTTGTCCTCCGTTCTAAATATCAAACTCTTCAGTAAACAAACATGCAGAAAGCATTGCTCATTCAATCAGCAGTGTGGCTGTAGAGCCTAAGTCAACAGTCTGCTCATACCTTTCACACAGGAAGTGGTTTCTGACTGAGCATTCGCTCATGCATGCTTATGTACACAGTGCACTCACATACTGTACACACGCACAAGCGTACACACACACACACACATACGCACGCACATGCACAGCATATGAAGCTTACCAGAAGTTGACCAGGAAAGGATGTTCCAGGTTCTGCATGATCTGCATCTCCTTGAAGACGTTGCGAACTTCGTTTCGTTCCACACACTTGAGTTTGTTCATGTACTTCATGGCGTACATCTTCTTGGTGTCTTTCTTCTGCACAATGCAGACCTGTGAACAAACAGCATCTGTCAAACACATGCCACCGTGTGTGTCTGTGCATATAAACAGTCTACATACACAAATATCACTTTTTAGTGTCAAAGGCCGACCCCTACATTTGCCACATCACAGGATTCCTTCATGTGTTTTGCATCATGCGTCTCTGTAGGGGATCTAATCATTTGGAGTGGTGTTTAATTGTAGTCAATACGCCAGTAATTACAGCTGTAAGAAAGAGATGTTTCATCAGGAAAGCCCTGATTGAATCTCGTTATTGAGCATCTAATGTACCATTCACTTTAATTACAGTTCTCATCTGAGCTGGTAGAGCTGAAGTATTGCCTAAATACAAGTCTCATAAAGCTGTGTCCGAGTACAGCAGGCGAGGCGGTTGAATGCAGACCTGGGTCGAAATAATATGCTTGAAATCCTTTCAATTACGTTATTGATTGCTTGAGTCTGCCCGGAGTGTCATGTGGGTTTGGTTTGCATTTTTGGGAACAGACCATTGGTTCCATTGTATCAGACAAGAACAATCAAGCACAGATAGAGTAAGTCATTGGAATGATTTCAAATAGTATTTTGAGCCAGGTCTTGGTTGAATGATAAGATGTTGAGTAAGTAGGCGGTAATCAAATAAATGTACCTTCCCGAAGCTTCCTTTCCCAATAGCACGCAGAATCTGGAAGTGGTCAAAGTTGACTGTGGAAAAAAGGAGGATAATCAATTTTACCGTCATGGTGTGGTACATAATTTTCCTGAACGAAGAATCATTTGTATGAGAAACATCAATCAGCAAAAAAAGCACACATTCAGCTTCCTTTTAAACAAGAGGGACAGGGGGTTATTATCTGAAAATGGGAGAAAAAAAATCTCAATGTTGAACGTCAGCCTAGTTGGGTAAGCGAATTCCTTTCAGTTCATTTCAATAATGCCATAATCAGTATGAGGCAGTGGGTCTCTTGATGTGAAATGAACTCCTGGGCAACAATAGGTCATTTACATTATATCCCAGAGAAGGACAAGAAGCTTTAGCAAATGGACGTTTTATTGAAGAAATATATTTTCCTTTTCCTTCTATTTTTTTTTTTTTTTTACTCTAAGACTTTTTTTTTTTTACCTAAGGCTTTCCTTGCTTCTCTCTCTCCCTTTCTCTTTCCTTTTCTCTCTCTTTCATTGCTCTCTCTTGCTTTCTCTCTCTCTCTATCTCTCTCTTTCTTTCTCGGCACTTAGCCTTCACTCACAGCCTGATCACAAGCTCACCTACTATCTGTCCAATCTCAGAGCATATTTATCTCAAATCAGTTGAGGCCTGTTTGCTGCTGTCAGCCATGGTAATGCAGAGAAGAGGTCATCCTTCTCTCCTCTTCACTGGATCACAGGATATTGTGCAGCTGCCACCCACTCCCTGGTCCCATCATCATCCCTCACACACACACACACACACACACACACACACACAAACACAATCCCATGCACACGCACACCCACACACACATGCATGTACACACACATGACCACGTGACCAGGCTGGAGTGGCCCCGCCGAGCTGTGACACCTCACCTTCCCCTCCCTGATTGGATGGATGGGATGCGACAGTCAATGATGTGCTCTGTTAGTCACGTATCACTGCCGCTTCCCCTCTCTGAGGCAAGTGTTTACCGGAGCCGCTCTGAGGGGCCCCATACGAGGCCCTGTCTCCGGGTAAACCATTCCCCTGGGTGACCGGGAGACTCGGTTCTGATGGGTTTTGCAGCGGGGACAGCTGCGGCCTGGGCTGATAAACAAGAGCTGAGTTGTGTCATATCAGGAGAGAGAGAGAAAGAGAGAGAGAAAGAGAGAGAGAGAGAGAGAGAGAGAGATGTACTGGCAGAGGAAGTGATTCAGGGACAATGCCAGAGACTAGCCGCGGACGCAGACAGACAGAGATGGCCTTTCAGTTTCAGGGTCAGACTGTAGTACTTCTCTCAGTTCATTAGCCCAGCTCCTCACAAAAACGTCCCCTGTCTCTCTCTCTCCCTCTCTCTTTTTACCTGCCTCCTCTCTCGCTCTCCCTCTCTCCGCCCTACCCTCTCCTTCTGTCTTCCCCCCTCTGCCCTCTATCTCTCTCTACCTGCCTCCTCTCTCTCTCTCTCTCTCTCCCTCTCTCTCTCCCTCTCTCTACCTGCCTCCTCTCTTCCTCTCTCTCTATCTGACCTCTCTCTCTCTCTACCTGCCTCCTCTCTCTCCCCCTCTCTCTCTCTCTATATCTGACCAGTCTCTCTCTCTATCTGCCTCCTCTCTCTCCCTCTCTCTCTCTCCACCCTACCCTCTCATTCTGTCTTCCCCCTCCGCCCTCTCTCTCTCTCTCTCTCTCTCCCTCTCTCTCTTTCTCTCTCTCCTGTGGTGATCACTGACAGGAAGCTCCATTGGAGCCCAATTGCCAGTCATGTGGTTGCTGTGGCGACAGAGTGAAACAGAACCCATGGGCCCCCGTGCAGGCGAGGTGTGAATAAGACATGATCAGCACACGGACGCGACCATTAGCCAGCGCCGGAGGCCCCGGGGGAACAACGGGACGCGCATCACACGCACGATTCTCAAAGGGAACGTCCAAAGTCAGGCCCTACCACAGTGTACTGCATGTGGAGCATCACGGTGGGCCGATGGGTCAATCCCAACGATCAATGTCACATGCAACCCTACTGTGATATCAGAAGCTAACTGATTCCAGTGACAGAAGTCCGAGGAACCGGTTTCATTCTGCCATTATTTCCACGGCTGTGGGACAGGCTGATGCTTTCCTGAGGTACTGTACCCTGAGCTGATGAGTTGATAAATAACGACTGTAATTTGAATCTTTGTTGTTGTTGTTGGCTCCGGCCAGCGACCGCTGGCGGAGGGTATATTTTCGATCGTGTGTTATTTTGTTCGTTCGTTTGGTCACATAGCAGGATTATACAAAAACTACCTAAGCAATTTTCATGAAACTCGGTGGAGGGGTGTAGCATGGGCCAAGTTAGAACACATTCAATTTTGGTGGGGATCAGAATCACTGGGCGGATACATGAATTAAAAGAAAACATTTGCCATACTTGGACCGGCTTCCTTATCTTTATATTTACTTCTTCTGTCAAATTTCGTATTCTGCCAGTGGCCGAGCGGTAATGTACCAGTCATCGGCCTGGGATGATTCCCTGGTGTGGCTTTTGATATCAACTTTTTTTTTTGCAGTTCACTCTAAATATTGTCTTATGTTTCTATGCATTTAAAACAAAATCATATCTGACTCAAAACAAATCAGATAAACACTGTATTAGGAAAAGTTACATTTTCTTAGCCTGGATCCTGTGGTATAAGCCTACATATAAATCAGATACTAACTGCACATCTGGGCTGAGATTTTACCCCTTGAGTGTCAGGTTTCACTAACTGTTCTTTTTAATTTGAGTGTTGAAGCAAACGGAAAAAACAGTATTATCCGTCACATAGCAGGATTATACAAAAACTACCAGAGCGATTGGAACATCCCATGAACTATTTTCTACTAAATGAACTCTGATATCATATGAAAAAAGACAGGGACAGTCAACGATTTTCACGAAACTCGATGAAGGGGTGTAGCATAAGCCTCCCAGAGGCATGGACACTGGGCTAGTGCCCCTCTACCCCTCCCAGAGGCATGGACACTGGGCTAGTGCCCCTCTACCCCTCCCAGAGGCATGGACACTGGGCTAGTGCCCCTCTACCCCTCCCAGAGGCATGGACACTGGGCTAGAGCCCGTCCTTTTTACCCCCCAGAGGAATGAACACTGGACTTAATTTCTGTATATAGTTTTGTAACTTATGTCTTCTGTTATTGTCTATAATGGCTGAGTGAAAAAATTACACAAGTACACAAGTATGTTCAGTTGTGTTCATACATGACCACCTCTCATAAACACCACAATCAGTTACACCACCAAAAAGCTTACTCTTCAATGGTGCAAGTGTACTATATTTATACTGAGGAGTGAGTTTAACCATTTCAACTCGATTACACCAACAAAATACATGAATGGGCGGAGCCCTGTGCTCTCTGAGCACCCTTTCTAGTTGTTGTTGTTGTTGTTGTTGTTGTGGGGATGCATGTCCGTTGTAAACAGGCACACACCATCCCCAATTCCATTCTTAATGGTCTAGTAAAACAGAGCTGTTGATGTGGCACTGTAAATCAACATTGGTGTGATTACCCCTCTACTACAGTACATCCCCGCCCCCCCCCCCCCCTCTCTCTCTCTCTCTCTCTCTCCTGGACTCCAATTCCAGTTCCAGGCGTCTAGGCAGTACTGTACGTACAGTATGGGGTGCTGGGAACAATCAATAGCGAAGCCGCTATGTCAATGCCACAACAACAATGTCAAGAAGCACTCTAGCTCTTTTGACCTCGAGGGTTTATGAAACGGAGTCTGGGACTTTTCAGAAGCAATTACTTTGTTACATTGTCACCTCTGCTCCAAAATGTGGATGGAAATTAAAACAAAAACTCAAATAAAAGCAATGAAAAAGGAAGCAGGATAAATAAAGTATGATCACTATTCTAAAATTCAAGATGTGATTTTATATTTTTTAAGAGTTCAACATTGTCAAATATCCTCCTTTTCACATTATTTGCAACAGTTGTCAGGTCAATATGTAATTGGTAGGGAAACAATGTAAAATCAAATCATACAGTATTTTCAGTCAAATCACTTCAACCCTGAATATTTTGATGCAAAATCCGAGAGAGAGAGAGAGAAAGATAGAGAAAGAGAGAGAAAGGAGCTCAAGTCGTTATGACCATAATAAGCTGATGAAAATTACAACAGCGCCCTGGGATGACAGACCTTTCTTAATGCAACACACACCAGAAACTCTAATGGCTTTAATTAAAAGCAGATACTGCGAGAGCTTTAAACCGCTGATCTTACTTTTCTGGCGAACTCCTTGGATTTTTGCCAAAGTGAGTGCATTTGAAAAGGTTTCCTTGCATTCAACAAATCCTCATATTGTCTACTGTAATAATGAGCCTGAAGCAGAAATAGCTAAACACTAAAAACATGAATAAACTGTAAAACATATTCCTCTCCATTTATGAATCCTGTATATTAATCTGTTTGGGGTTTTAACATAATAGGCTATCTGTGTAGATACTGGAAGCATTATACAGACACCATAGAGAATTCCCAGTCATGGTTGGAGAACATGCTTGTATCAGTGTCCTTGTTACTCACCCTCCTGTGTGTCATCGCTGACGGAAGCCTTGCTGGACTGTCCAAGCCCCATGTCTGTCTGTTCCTGATCCTCCACGTCCCTCAGCTCAGCACAGAGAGGGACACATGCCCCCGTCCACTCTACCCAACACACTGGAGGGCTTGGCTCTGACGAGGACACTGCTGAGCAGTGCGTGTGTTTGTCTCCAATAGCGTATAGCACAGTCTCTGACCCCCTCCTCTCACCAGGATTCTAACCTATAAGGAAGATCAGAAAACATGATACATCATAGTCACATGGGTGTGTGTGTGTGTGTCTGTGTGTGTGTGTGTGTGTGTGTGTGTGTGCGTGTGTGTCGGCGTGTGTGTAGGCTACAACAACACACCAATGCCCCTTAAAGGTAATCATACTTAGCAAATAGCCTAGCCAAATAGTCATCATGCTCAATCAATAAAAAACCCAGAGGAAGAACAATGGTACATTGTATTTTAGCTTTGATGAAACGGGTATTTGATTAACAAAGTTGCTCTCCTGTTCAAAACTTCACAACGTTGCTGCCAGCAAAGTGATGAATTCCTTTTTATTTTATTTTCCTCTTTTTTTACAAAGAGGATGAAATTGGGGAACATTACTGCAGATCCATTACTTTGATGTATAGTGATGGTGTAAAATAAATAAACCCCTTCAAACTGCCTGCTGTAGTGCCTGGGGCACAAACAGAGCGGAGGGCGCCAAGTCTACAGGCAACCTTGCAGCGTTCAATGCCATGTCTCTCAGCGCAATTAAGTCAAAGGCACAACAACACTTTCTAGCAATAGCCTACTGACTGGGTTGGCACTCTCAATCATCTCTTTAACATACAATATCCTGACCATACCATTTAAAAGAAAGAAGCCTATATAAAAAGCCCATACATTCCGGACTAAACGTGAGTTCGTAGGCTACCTATAGGCTACCTACTCGGTATGCGCAGCGCAAAGCCGGTAGGCTAAGACATAACAAGAGCTACTGCATTATGTCCCAGGCTCACAAAATAACTGATAAGAAAAAAGTCTAACCTGTGGACTGTGGAACTACAATTAATGAATGTAGCCAATGCTGCCCAATGACATTTTAACTGTAGCCTACCCTATATCCATTGCTACAATGTCCAGCCGGTCACCGGTCATCTCACAGTCAAAACTAGGTGAATGTTGAAGTACACAGACGCTGCATTGCTGGCTCTCAGGGGGGATGCACTTATAATCCAGTAATGAAACTGACTATGTGCCGCATAAAAAAGAAGGAATTCGGACGACCAGACCCAATTCTGATAACCTACCTATCAACGTCGCCGTCGGTTCTGTGTAGAAAGGACATCCTATCCAGTTTGGATGAAAGACAGGACTTGCTCACGCATCTCTTGCCTGTCGTTAGGACGACGCATCCGGCCACCTGCCCCGAGAGCGACTGCCTGAACGATGACTGCAGGATGAGACGCGGTTGAAACAAAAGTGCGATGCGAGTTCTCGTAGCCTATTTTCTTGGACAGACAGTTGAATAGAATTGCTTCAATCGAGGAAACAATAAAGAGCAAAATAGAAAAGTATATTGTGCGAGAGAAAGCGTGACCTCCAGACTCGCACGCACACTGTCCACTGTCTTTGTGGTGCTGCTTATCTCCCAAGGCTGCCCCGCGCATCTGCCGACGCACGTAGCTCAGGAGGCTATGGCAACTGAAAAGACCTAGGTAGATTATATCTCCACATCTCATTTAATGAATCATGTCCAATGTTGCAGGGAAAATGCGCCGCCTAATAAGCTGCACCGGTGTAGCATAGCCTACTGCTACAGTATATTTGAACACTTTAACAGGAATGTAAACTGGAATTAGGTGTTCAGAAACTGAGATAGCTGAGCCGTTTAGGCTACACTGCTCCCTAAGCACTCTTTTTCTCTAATAGGCTATGTTTTCAGTTCCCCAGCAGGTGCTAGGCCAATACAATCCAATATCTGTCATCTGACTTTAGCTGGCATTAACTAATGAGACTATAAAGTGCGTCCATCCATTAAGAATCGCATGGCAGGGCAGCCGCCTCCTAATGACTGCCAAGCCAAGGTCATGGAACTGCTGCTTGGTGCGGTATTTGCTTACGATGCACCCTCTCTATTTCTACAGGCAGGTCGTGCCCCTCAGGGCAACTATCATCGCTCAGAACCAGGTAAAACGTCCATTAAACACTTGGCACACCCGGACGTACTGTTTCAGATGGCGAGGCTATCTAATGGCCACACCTGTCCAGTCTAAACAAGTGGTAGGCCTATTTATTTTTCTTATTTGCTGTGTTTAACCAATAATTTCTCTTTTAGTAAAACGAGGAGAGAGGTTAGAGTTCAGCCCTCAGCAGCTTACAATTCACACCGCGAGGAGTTATGCTTTACATTCACCGTCAGGCTACAGGGAATTCCCTCCATGGGACTGTAGGGTTGACGGGGCAGACAAAGCCATGTGTGTGGAACTACCCCCACCTAATGGAGGGACGTCTAATAGCATGCCAGCAAACCGCCACCACAGCTGTGGACTGAGAGAATCAGAATGTGCACTGCAGAAATCCTGAGGGAGCTCGTCGTGTGTTGGATTGTGAGATAACTGTTCTCTTTACGGGATCTCTGTTGTCCTACCTACAGTATGCTATGTGCTCCGTTCTCTCTTCTGCTGTCAGCTGAGTGAGATCTATCATCCCTCACTGGCACGGAATATGTATTCAGTTTCATGGGGGAAATTTACAGGCTTATCTTGGTATAAGATACACCCTACTAAAATTTCACAGACTGTGATAAGCCTGATTTAGATAAGCAGATAATACTGATATGGGGATATTATATATCCTGCTTTACTGTCAATACAGTAGCTTGCAGATGAGACAGACACACCATGGTTAGTCTCTGTTTTTCATGGATACTGTACCTGAGGCCCTTTTGCAGCTGAACAAAAGGCAGCGATGCAGCACACGACAATGGCTCTTAGCCACAAGGCACAGTTTCTTCGTTTCTAACCATTCTGGAACTTGATATCGTAATATGTCATATTTTGTTTTGCAAGAGCAGCCATGGAACTACTGATAGAGATCTGCTGTCTTTGATTAGTGATGATCGCTTCACTCCCCATTGTGCGCATGCACACACACACACACACACACACACACACACACACACACACACACACACACACACACACACATTGGATTCTTATCTGGTTGCTCAATATATTGGAGTAAACATGATGATAGGCGTGTTGTGCATCCTTGTCAGAGAGCTGCGCAGCTTATTATACAGTACAGTCAACCATGGTCGTGTTAGGGCACACCCTGCTGGCACTGGCCCTGGTGCCCGTGATCCTGGGGTACCAACCCATGCTACCCATCACATGCTACACCACAGTGCTGAACATGGCACGGAAGCTCACCCTGCACGCGGCGGAGCTGAAGACGGACCCTGAGACTGTAAGTTGACTTAAGACCCCTGTCTGCTGATGGTTTATGGCATGGCATGGACGTGACACAGAGCCCTTGGATGTGCATCTCTGGCTTAGACTGTAGATAGATAGATATAGATAAAGATAGATAAAGTTGTATTTCTGTGTCATACGCCATATGGCGCCCAGCCCATATGGGCTTACAAGACACAATCCATTCAGATTCATCAAAACAAACAAATTGACAAGTCAGCAACAAAATGTATATCAATACAATTACATAGTACAATCAAATAAACAAAGTGTCACTGTAAATGCATAGCTTAGATAATTCCTTCCCTGTTGTAAGAAGGTATACCAAGGGCTAACTTGTATTTGTCCCATGCTACAGAGCCGCTGCATGGCAAACATTCCTGATCTCTACATAGACGTGCACGCAAGTATGACTGCACGATACAATATATCTCCCCAGCGGTCACTGCTCTGGCCTCTCTCCATGTGGATGTTTGGACATGTTCAACTAATGTATCCGTGCCGCATTTCAGGTCACCGAGTGTTAGATTTAAAAAAGCCCTCTATCTAAAAGATGAGATTGACAAAAGTATTACGGATGTATAACTAATGTATGTATAACTAATAACTAATAACTGCAATTTCAATGCTTGAGTCTACAAAACAGACACAGTAAGCAGGGCTCCCTTGAAAAAGGCATCTCTGTCCCAAAGGCAAGGGGACCCTCTGCATAAATAAAGGTTCAACAACAGCTCCTCCTTGTGTTGACAGTGCGTGATGTCTTAGATGCGGACCTACAGTACGTGGCCCTGGTGGAGGGCCTGCGCGAGCGTCACTGTGCCTACACCAGGGAAGTGAGACGGCTGGGAGTCACCATGCGCCAGCTGTACATCATCATGTCCCAGAAGTGTCGCGGGGTAAGAGGCTGACGCGGGCGAGAGAAATGTGCCCAGACAGACGTGCTCGTTACGCCCTCCCAGAGCCTGCGGTCTGATGAAACAGTGTAGGCTGGAACACAACATAGCAAGCACGGCTATAAAATGGATTAGTGATGACATCTAGCTTGATTTTGTGCGCGCGTGTGTGTGTGCGAGTGTGTGTGTGCGTGTGTGTGTGTGTGTGTGTGTGTGTGTGTGAGAGAGAGATAGAGATGGCATCAACACAGGGAGTTTATTTTATGGGTCATACTACTGGTAGTTAAAATGGTTTATGAAACAAATTATTAAAAGTCCAGGCATTTTTGTGCCTCTCTACCTCCACAATTGCCTTCCTAGAGTCTGACATGACAGAATGGTTTTATCCTCCACTCTACACCTTTTATGGCATAGCTTCTACCTCACACCCTTATTCTCAGGGCAGAAAGCTATGTTTTGTATGTACCAAAACTTCATTGATCTTGCCTAATGTGATGTGAAGAGCTTTATAGGGTCCCTGTTTTACTGCACTCACACGCCTCATATTTCTGTGTTTAGGAGCTGGTCTTCACCAGTGATGACTGTGCAGCTTTGGAATGAAGACGTGCTGGAGCCTGAAATGACAGAGTCACTGTTTATGGGAGAGAGAGAGAGAGAGAGAGAGAGAGAGAGAGAGAGAGAGAGAGAGAGAGAGGGAGAGAACAGTCTACTGCATTGAGGATAAGGAGCTTGGACAAATCTGAGCAAATTGTATCTAATTATATGAGGCCATGCAACAACTATGACTTGTTCATGTTACCCTTTTACTCAATTTACACATGCTTATTTACAGTTTGCAATTTAAGTCGGGAGTTGTGTACTTATGTAGGCTACTTCTTGCAGGGGGTTCTGCTGTGAATAAACTACACTGATCTCTGAAGACTTACGAGTGAAATGAGTTGATTTTGTAAATAATTTAGCATAGGCCTACTAATATCTGGTGGTAAAGGCAAATCAAGAAAACGCTCCATATAAAATGTAGCCTACTTGTGATTGCCACTAAGTGGTGCTAGTGAGCCGAAATAGAGGGATATAAATCTCAATGCATTCCAAGGCAATAGGAAAGCTATCAACTGTAGGGCCATTTTGGTATAATGTGCCACTTCGGTTTATGACAATAAGGATTAATAACCTTAAATGTGGGGGTGAAGTATGAAGGGATTTCAGACTGGCTGGCATGGTCTGGCCTTTCAATTCGTATGCTATCAAATCACTTATGTTTTGCAAATGTGTACAAGCCGACTCGATTATAACTTTGGACTTAGGGTTTCGTACCAGTCCTACCTGTTTATGACAGCTGTTTCCGTCGTTTAGGCTACCTGTCAGCAGCCACATGGAAGGTGTCAAGGCAATATGCAGACACGCCCATACAGCTGGGAGACCGAGTTCTTTTAAATACTATCGCCTGTGTGCCAGATGAGGAATCTACTTACGGGGAACTACATTTATCATGGCCGTGGATGAGCTGTTTAGCAACAGGGTGGGGCTTTTTACACTGACTAGCAACAAGTTGTGCTCACTGGCGTTTACTGTATGGGTCGGAAGCAGCAGGTGGTCAGCGTCCGGAGGACAGACATGTGAATGGAAACATGAGGCTGTTTCATCAAGACAGCTGGATTTTATGACAGCGCGTGGACTGACATGGACGACGCGGAATAACTATTTTAGTAACCTATATTTTCTGAACGTTTAATTTCATTTTTTTTTTGAAAGGCGTGAAACATTGAAACTTAATTTAGCGCTCGTGGACTCTAGCTTTAGCGCTCGTGTCGCGCATCCAGAGTTTTTGACCGTTTGGGCATTTTTACTTGTACTTCATGTAATTTTACTTCCAAGTTGAATTATGGCTTTCGCTAAATTCAGTAAAATACTTCGACTTTCCTCTTTCGACATCAAAAAGAAAGTAAAGCAATATGACCATGTTCACCGCGACATCAATCCCAACGACATTTGGGAAATTATCGGTGAATTGGGTGATGGGGCATTTGGAAAAGTTTACAAGGTAAGTTTGTAGGCTAGGCCATATTTGGATGCACACTGCACGTATGTGCGTCTTTATCTAGCACTCGTCTGTCTGCGAGGATCAGGTGGTTGCGCAACTTGTGATAATATATGTGACGACTAGGCTATACCTAGGTTACTGCATGCGTGGCCCTATTAGCTGTTAGTTCAGGTAGGTAGTTGTCTGTGTAATTATGGTAAAAGGTCTGATCAAAACCTGTTCCTTCACAGAGAAATCAACAGTATGTCGTGCAAAAGAGCGTTACTCAAATAGTTTCCAGATAGCACCTGGCTTCATGCACCTACAGTATATGGCCAGTTAGGCCTACATTCTCTGCAGTGGAGCAGTGAGGTCAGTGGTTAGTGGACTGTCCTTCACACCGCCTGTCGTGATCGAGTTTAGGAGCACGAGTGTCATGGCTTTGTATCAATAGATGGTTACCACACCTTACATTCCCTCAGACCGACTACTAAAGTACATAGATACACTAGGTGTGTCTTCAAACAGTGACGACTGACACCTCACTAGGCTTCACTAGATCCCTCTGATCAAAGTAAGCAAGCACATCTGTGCTGCCTATCATTTTCTACACTGGATTGTGCGAGATAAATGTCTCTTGGAATGGGAACACTTCTTGATTTCATGCCCCGGCCTGCTGTGCTTCTGTAGCTCTTGAGTTGTGGGTCTCATTAGGATTTTTCCCCAGAGGACATCATCGTTTGCGCTGTGTGCTCCTTCCAAACTCTAACTCCAGTGTGTCAGAGGAGCTGTTTAATCTGGACCACTCTCAGACCTTACTTTGTGACATGGCAACAGGAGTGTTTGCTCGTGCCCAGGCCAGGGTAACACAGTGGGGGCTATTGACTGCAGGAGGGAGGGCCTGTGGAAGAAGTGAGGCCTGACTAGGAGCTACGGACTAAAGGGCTACAGTGAACAGTCTGCTACCTTGTGAACAGGCAGCCATGTGAGAGAGCATCATGTGGCATGCTGACAGCATCGGGAAGAAAAATAGCAGGGCGCCTCGCTTAATAGAAATTCCATGGGGACATCAGGACTCGCCCACTTCACTTCTCATTTCTACGCCTTAAAGGGTTTTTAGTTCAATCATTATAAATTAAATTCTTGAGTACTTAATTATTTTTGGTTTTATGAGGCCAAAATATTGTCTCCTGAAGTCTTGAGAGACATTTCTGCATGTCTGCTGTGTTCTTCTGAAGCCCCAGTGTGTTCCACTCTGGCTGTCCTATCTTGACTCGGAGTGTGGCGGACGACTGATGTTCCACACCTGGAGCTGTCGGGGTCGGCCTGGAGGGACAGAGAGAGGGGAAGCTGTGGGCAGGTGTCAGGGGAGCACTTCCTGTATGACTCTCAGGCCAAAGACTATTAGCTGGTCTGTGGGAGGGGCCTCAAGACTACACCAACCACAGGAGAGATGAAGGCACATGACAGACACTGTATAGTCATGCACATTCAAGCAAAACGAATTCCGCCTGGCCTAGTAGGGGGAGGAGCTATTGCCGTATCCCTTTAACATCAGCGTCTGCTTCATGTCAGAGGTTAGGGGTCAGGCGTTCAGAGTTGAAGAAAGAGTTCAGGAAGTCTGTATTTGACACTTGTAACCACGGTTCAACGACCCCAGTAGGGAGGACACACCTCGCCCCAGTGCTTCTGGGGAAGACCTAGATCTAGTCAAGATGTGTGCTGTAACCTACAGTAGTGTTTACTACAGCTGTTAAAGGAATGATCAGGTCCCACACTGATCTGTGAGGTCATCATCATCAGTCTTGAAGGTTTCTTTCGAATCTTTGTTTGGGTTAAATTGGCTTCGTTTGGGTGGATGTGTGAACATCGATGGCCTGGATCCTGGAAACAGATTAGCCGAATTCCTCTGCAGACTCACCGGAGATCCTGCTTCGTGAGTGATTTACTGTAACTTGGAAGCCTCCGGAATCTGCTCAACAAACAAGCTGAGCCCAGGGTGGATGGATGCACCATTTAGAGAGCGTAAACAAGGCCCGGCGCCGTGTGTGGTCCGTAAACGCCCGGTAGGGGACGGGCCGCGCCGTCGACACGCTCAGGTTTTCTGCGTCACCGGGCCGCACTATCCCTCTCGGGTTAATGGCCCTTCAGTGTCACTATCTGGTCAGGACACCGTGTCTGTGTCACGCAGATGGCTGTATTTAAAGATGCACGGGTGACACCGGTGCCTAGGGGTGCATTCAAGATGTTAACTGTGGAGTGGAGTGGAAATCGAGTGGTTCCAAGCCGTTAGTCGTGAATCAGGTTTATAGTTGTCTGCCGTTGATGTTGTGCCAGCGTTCGCAGAGTTTAACAGCGAGCTCGTTCGCAGACGGTGGATGTTGCACTGCTGCAAAACCGAGGTAAACCTCGGCGTCGCGGGACGCGTCCCAGGTGTCAGGCAGCAGTAATTAACGCCGAAGCGGGAACAGTATCCCGGTGTCAGCGGGTGTGTTTGAGCCATCAAGGGAACCGTCCATCCACACAACACACTCCGGTCTGTCTGCGTTTACTCTGGAGACCCGAGACTCTCCTCCTCGCGAGGCCTCGGCTCGGCCTGGGTTCGCCCAAATCCGTCCGAGGCTCGGCGACGTGTCCCGCCCCCTCCTGCTCCCCGTGACGCCCCAGACGGGCGCTGCTACTTCGGTCGGGGCGAGTTGGACTGTGTGAATCCGGAGTGTGCCGAAAGGACGGCTTCACTTATTAACGGGACACGAGTCGCAGAGCATGCCCCCCCCCCCCCCCCCTCCCACACACACACACACAGTCAGGGGAATTCGCGCCGTCCCTGAAGTCGCGGATCGTATTACCCCTCTAAGTAGTCCCCGTAGACGAGGCCTGGTTCATCCTTTCTCCGCCCATGCGCCCGTCGGTGTAGTAGTCTCAGCCAGCGACGCGCTTCATTACCCTCTAAGATTTAGGCTAATCTGTAAAAACACCCGTACGCCGACTGTGTCGGCATGCTAATCTGAAGCCCGGGTCTCAGCTCTGGGGCTTAAAGTCAGCCTTTGGGTCGTGGTTCATTACATCACGGCTGGTTACGTCACAGTCGACTGCGCCGGTCGCTCAACCGACTCTGTTCTAGGAGCACGTTGCTGCTGCTGCATTGTAGAGGCCCTGGTACGCTGAGAGAACACAGCCAGGCGGAGTTCCAGGGGAGCCTGGGGTTTCTAATCTCAGGGCCCAGCTGGACTCGCTCTGCCTGATAAGGTCTCTCCTCGGTGGGTGTGGAAGGAAGCCACCTTCCATGGCTCTCTGTGACGAACACGCGCACGCACGCACGCACGCACACTCACACACACACACACACACACACACACACACACACACACACACTTTTGAGCTAAACACACCAGCAAGTGTTTTAGGGAACTTTCACAACAGGTTGTGAAACTTCCTTAAAGACAACTTGCTCTTGGGGGTTAAGAATTGGAACTTCCCTGTGCATGAGTGTGGCTCACACCCATGTTTTGCAACTCTGTAAATGAAGTTTAACCCCCCGTCTTCCTCTTGGGTTACGTTACTTAACCCAGAGCGACCCTCCTTGGCAGAAAGCATCTTCCTTTGAGAGATGCAGGCTCTGACACACTAATGCTCATTCCCGCTCGGGCCACAGCTGATTAACTGGAAGGGGGGAGATTAGTGTACACTAGCCAATCCCCCGCTCCGTCTGTCAGCCTGGCCCTCTGTCTGTCTGGAGGGGGATTTCGTAACCGACCCTCCCCCCGCTCCTGTGATCATATGATGTCCTCTGACCTAACCCCTGACCCTTGACCCTTGGCCATAGGTGGCCTTAGTGGCCTCAGCAGACGGTGGCTCATGGTGTCCCGCACACACCAGGGGTCTTAGACAGGGTGGTGTAACGTTACCAGTCAGATATAATGTCCCACAGACAAAAACAACAACCTGATTTGTTATTCCCATTGTAACCAAGAGCGCACCTAATACGTCCGTCTGTACCAAATACATCTGGCGCCCCGATACTTCGAGGTACTGTACCCCACCACAGCTACGCTGACGCAGTGCAATAAGTGTGTTCGTTACATAACGCCTCATACATTTCGTCCGGTTTTGAGTCGCGCACATGTCTGCTGATCATCAGCAAGGTCCGGGGGATTCACTAACACTATTAGCACATTGTAGACATGACATTCCTTGTCCACGGAGACGCAGAGGGCTGCAGAATGTCCGGGCAGAGGTCGACCACACACATTCCCCCAGGAGGGGAGGGGACGGGAGCAGAGTCCTTTCACTTACCCGCAGAAATGTGTGTGTGTGTGCGTGCGTGCGTGCGTGCGTGTGTGTGTCTGTGCGTGTGTCTGTGCGTGTGTCTGTGCGCGTGCATTTTGTATGCGCGTGCGTAAGTGTGTTAGGCGCGTGTGTGGAAAAGAGCATAGTTCACTGCCTGTGGAGCCCCCGTGCCTCTCCTAGTTGATTTAGCCTGCAGGTAATTGACCCCTGCCTGGCAGGTGGAGTCATCTTCCCAGCGGACCCTGTAACCCGGCCCCAGGCTGTATTTACGGCCTACATGTTCGATTTGGACAGATTATCTCCTTAAGTGTTTCAAGCTGCGCAGTATACGGTACATGGGCGTGATGAGAGGGCGTTTGATGGAGTCAGGGAGGGTGTGTGTGTGTGTGTACAGTGTGTGTATGTGTGTGTGTGTGTGTAACACACACTGTACAGTGCGCTCACGTATCTAAGAGGGGAGTAGGGAGTAATAAGCTGATCCTGGTTTTCCAGCTTTCTGGCGCTCTGTGGGGCAGCGGTGATCGGGGAGTAGATGAGCGAGGTGTCCCTTCCAGGGATGCTGGCTGTAGCCAGCGGAGGCTAGCGGTGAGCCCCAGGCTAGCAGAGGGCTTGGTCAAGCTGTAGCCAACGGATGCTAGCGGTGAGCCCCAGGCTAGCAGAGGGCTTGGTCAAGCTGTAGCCAGCGGAGGCTAGCAGTGAGCCCCAGGCTAGCAGAGGGGTTGGCCAGGCAGTAGCCACCAGTGGAGGCTAGCGGTGGGCACCAGGCCAGCTGCCAAGCTAACAGAGGGGTGGTCTAGGCTGTAGCCAGCGGAGGCTAGCCTATCGGACCCCGTACTGGCTGCCAGGCTAACAGAGGGGTTGGCTAGGCTGTAGCCACCAGTGACGGCTAGCAATGGGCCCCAGGCTAGCTGCCAGGCTAGCAGAGGGGTAGGCTAGGCTGTAGCCAGCGGTGGGCCCCTCAGACGTCCATGGAAACCAAGGGGCCAAACAGAGCGGTCAGCGCTGTGCTGCTCCCTCCAGGGATGACCGGGCTGAGAGGACGGTTCTGTTCCCCTCAGCTGGGATGTGAGAGGCTGCTGTGTTCAGACGGTTTCGCAGACGCCTTTTTTCCACTTTGTATAATTCCATTAGGTTGGCGTGATGGCCGGCTCCAGGAAGTCAGGGGCCCCATGGGAGGACAACAAGGCATTTTAGTGTCATTTCCTTTGTGTACAGTAATGGCACATGAACACACACACACACACACACAGCCACACACACACACACACACACACACACACACACACACACACACACAGACACACTTAGACAGCCAGACAGACTCACAGATGTGAATATGCTCAGTGCTTCCCCTGTTGCCCCCTAAAGCCCCCCCAAAGGACTCACACACACGCACACGCACACACACCTAAAGCCCAGAAGCACATTCCTGAGCCTTGTTACTGTATCACTGGGTCTCGGGGGGGGGGGGGGCGGCGGGGCGGGGGGGAGAGGAAGAACAGACAGAGGGAGGATTGGAGAGACAGGATGAAGAAGGGGTGTGAAAGTGAGGCGGCGTGTGCGTGCGTGCGTGCGTGCGTGTGTGCGTGCCTGCTCTGTGCAGGCTTGTTAAGCAGGGCCTTGATGGAGCGTGCCAGCCTGTTAACACGGGGCTTTTCCATGCTGGTGTTTGTTTCAGTTTTTGTTTATTTTGGATCCCCATTAGCTGTGGCAGAACGACAGCTCTAATCTTCCTCCGGATAATTAAAAATGACATCAAGACGTGAGACACATGCACACATAAAGCATAACAACGTGACTAACATCACATAAAACATTTATATTATTATAGCCTACACATAAAGTCACTAACATGACTGCCATGACATCACATACACGACATGACTAACGTCACATAAGACGCTCCACACGTCAGGACGTCACAGCATGACCGACATGACATCACACACGGCATGGCTGTGATCGCACGACATGGGCATTTACGCAATATTAGAGAAAGAAAGGAAACCGCACACTCAAGCTCTCGATGCCGAGTGATTCAGACAACACATCGGACAAAGGCCTCTACGCCGATAGGTTGTCTGAATAAATCACCCGGCATCCAGAGCTTGAGTGAGCGGTTTCTTTTCTTCTAGTATGTTTCACCCGTTACCGGCACCTCTCCAAGACTACGGTGTGCGCTTTCTTCTTTTTCCTCGACCATTTACACCATATAACATCAAGCAAATAGACATGTATGTGCATAACACTACTGTAAATAGCAGGCCATGACAACAGAACATGTTCATGTTTAGACCAGACGGCTTCCTCAGGGGGGAATCTCACACAAACACGCAAACGCTCAGTGACGCCTCGTCAATCTGGAACTCTGTGTCAAACGATACCGTCTTAGCTGGTCCGGTCCTGCTAGCGTCATCTCCTCTGTCCAGTACGGAGCGCCGCCTGGCCTGCGACCGGCCCGCGTCTGTCAGAGTTCGGGCAGGCCGGCCTGTGATTGGCCGGCACGTGAGTATGCGGAAGCGTGCGCGCCGTGTTTACCCAGATGTTTTCTCACATCCCCCCCCAGGCCCTGGCTGGACCCCAGCGGGCTGCTGAGTCTGCCTCCAATCTACAGATCAGCGGCAGGAGGCGCGCACACATATACATACACACACACACACACACACACATATATACACCTGCACACAGTGAAGAGGCTTTGCTATCCCATCCCAGCTCATACAACCCCCCCCCCCACCCACCCACACACACGCACGTACGTCCGACACACACCTTCCATCAGATCCTCTCTCACCCTCGCGTCCTCACTGCTTCCTCTCTCTCTCACCCGCCTTCCTTTCTCACCCACCTTCCTTTCTCATTCGCTGCTCTCCACCGTGGCTCCTCTCGTCGACGTCTTCTCTCACACACACACACACACACACACACAAACACACACACGGTTTTGGAGGGATACCACGTTGCCCCCCCCCAGTCAGCGTGTAGGTTGTAATTAGTGTTTACCCCACATTCTCTCTCTCTGCCGTTCACCCCGCATTCTCGGAATGTTCCGAATGACTTCCTGTCCCGTGTGGTCACCGGCTGCCGTTGACTCAACCTCCTGTTTTGACGGTTTTGACTCAGGATGACTCGCAGGGGGGGGGGGGGGGGGGGGGCATGCAGGCCTACACTAGAAAGACACACTGAACAATGGTGTTTACAACCATCACATTGTAGTAGGCACTGAAACGTGTGCGCGCGTGTGTGTGCGTGCGTGCGCGTGCCTGTGCGTGTGTGTGTTAGGGCAGGCTTCAGTGGTTCCTCCTAAGCTCTCTCAGGGTGTGGAGTTACCCTTCCTGTTGTGCATTCTGAACTGTGGTTACAGTAAGCAACACTTTAATTAGACGCTGGTGTTTCTGGCTCAGTTTGGATTCTGATTGGCCTCTCTCCTCGAGAGACTGTAGCCCAAGTCACAGAGGCCCAGAATAGTTCACTATAGTAGACCGTGGCCTTCGTGTTCTGTTGTTGTTGTTGTTGTTGTTGTGTGGAGAGGGTATCTGAATCAAAGGACAAGACTGCAATATAACTTTTGATTATTCTTCAGATGCCAACCAACAGAAGGCCTTGGTGGGGTAAATGTGTGAGATTTGTACAGTATGTTTGACCTTTCTGTCATAGACACATGGCAGTGCACAGAAGTGGAACCTGGAAGTGGAAGTTTCCGTTCACACTCATTGGCCTAGTTGAGGACCCACCCTTGGGGTTTTTACTGATTACCCAACATGCCCCCCCTCCGCCCACCAACACCCCCGTCGCCTTGCATTTCCTCCTATGGGCGTATCTGACCTCAGCCATGACCCGGTTTGACCCTTTACCATCAAGTCACCGCTCCCGTTGGAAGTGGCCAAATGTATTCATTTCTATTTAAAGGGATATGCGAACTCATAATATTGTCTCATTCACTAAATACAAAAAGGCCATTGCACACATTGCAACGGCAGTAGAACTTGACATCATCACACACCCACTCAATCACCACTCCAGCCTGCTTTCATCTGGGCGTAGGTAGAGAACACTGAGGTGCAGAAGGGCTCGCTTTGGGAAAATGCCTGATCCTCGCAGACACAGCTGCCCTAAACAATAGGCCTCGTTGAACAGGCCTGAGTGTGTACTTGTCATTGTATGGTGTTGTCATCATTGTATGGTGTTACTGTGTACTGTATGTCAAGTTCTTCCGATGTTTATTACAGTGCTGTGGAAAGGAATTTCCCTCTGGGGAAAATAAAGTCTATAGTCTAAAGCCACTAGTCAAACTGAATGCTTAAAGTTTGTATGGTGTGTGTGTGTGTGTGTGTGTGTGTGATTTTGTCTTCCAGGCCAAGAACAAGGAGACAGGCGTTCTGGCTGCAGCCAAAGTGATCGAGACCAAGTGTGAGGAGGAGCTGGAGGAGTACATCGTGGAGATCGACATCCTGGCCAAATGTGACCACCGCTATATCGTCAAGCTGATGGACGCCTTCTACTACGACAACAAACTCTGGGTAAGCTTCCACTGGGCCAGACGACAAACTCTGGGTAAGCTTCCTCTGGGCCAGACGACAAACTCTGGGTAAGCTTCCTCTGGGCCAGACGACAAACTCTGGGTAAGCTTCCTCTGGGCCAACTAGGAAGCAGTGGCCAACTGACTGTTGTATTGGTAATCATGTCCAATACTGACTCATACCAACATGGGATAGGATCCCAGACCATTGCATTTCCTGTCCGGTAGGCCAGTGTTGGAACTGGGCCGTGTGTTTCAGCAGAGGGAGTGGCGAGCCCTAGGTACTGTAACAGGAGGAGGATTGAGACAGATCTCAAGAGTTTCTCCCATGTGGATGGGCCTCTCCACTCACTTCCCCCTTCTCTCTCAATCGAGGACACGTTTTCCATCCGCTTCACAATCTGCCCGGCTGCGCGTACGGCCAAGACAAACACGAGTGACCTTGCTCTCTGAATCGAGCCCGTCCCGGACTTCAAATGCCCTAGGAATTGAGCTCAGCGAGTTATTATTAGAGCGAACGCATCGTACAAATATGTAACTTCCCATCGTAGCCACCGGGGACGGCGCGTAACGACGACGTCGTCGTAAAACCCCCGGATAAGCGCGCTCATTGCTTGGCTCTCTCAAACATTAACAACGCGGACGTTTCTTATTTTTATATACCTGACATTTTACGGGCCTTATTTAGAGATGCGATCTTGCCTCGCGGCGTTGGAGCGGAGTGCGGCCAAAAGTCAAACCGCAGCCGAGAGGCACGTGACGGCGAGCTGGAGCGCGGGGGGAAGAGAAGGCTTAGCAAACTGCTGTCTCTGCACACGGAGCCGGGGACCCGCCCATCCTGTCCTCTCCCTCGCTCCGGCTCCTATCACTGCCAATTACACGGACCCGCGTGTTTAAAGTCCGCCCGAGGGCGTCGCCCGTGTTCGTTCTTTGCCTTCCTAATTGGGGTGCCACCCCAGACAGATGGTGTGCTGTGCTAGCAGGTCCGTAACACCCCCCCCCACCCCCCTCCCCTCCTCCAGGGTCTGTTGGAGACCCGTGTGGCATAGCTGGAATTCCTCCCGGGGAAAAGGAGAATGTTCCGGCTACGAGGCGGCTTGCGCCTTGGGTGCTGTGGTGGTCCGTGGTGTTTGGATAAAGGGCAGTGCGCAAACACACCTAGCTCCTAACAGGCCACACGTTTCTTGCGTGTGTGCATGTGTGTGCGTGTGTGTGTGTGAGAGAGCGAGAGCGCTTGTGTGTGTCTGTGTGTGTGTAGGATGTCCTTGGTGGGTTTCAGCTTTCTTCCTGTGATCTCATTCTCAAGACCTCAGTGTTCTTTTATTAGTGTACACAGTAAGTAAAGACAATAGTCAGCCCTTTTAAGCAGACTTTCACTAGCCATTGTAAATCGGGCCGTAGGGTTTATCTGTTTCAACACAAACATCATTTCCATGAGAGAACGTGTTCAGGACTCTCTTCTTTGCCTCTACAGATTTTATACTTTTATTTTTTGTTTACGCATCTTTATTCTCAGGTCCCTTGACACCTCGCTGTCTGGTTAGGTCACAACAACGGCTCAACATAAGCCCCTTATAGCACAAATAAACCACGACAAAATACAGATTCATTCAACCTCCACATTCCTCCGTGGCCCGTGTTAGCGTTCAGGGTCGTAGCGTGCTAGGGAGCAGCTGGAGCTGGAGCTCGGCATCTGGCTTCACGTCTCCGTCATAGACGCTTCTCTTGTGGGTGCGGGAGGGGAGCTGGACGCCTCGACCGTGAAACCTCCATACCGCCGCCACAGCGACGCAGACCCCCCCCCCCACCCCGCCGTCTCACCCTGGCGGTGCCGTCTCACCCGGGTGGGGCCTCTCTGAGGCAGCGCCAGACTGGAGGAGCGGCGGGTGGGCAGGACCCAGAAACCCCATCCTTGAGGAGGGGGGGAGAGGAGAGGAGAGGAGAGGAGAGGAGAGGAGAGGAGAGGAGAGGAGAGGAGAGGAGAGGAGAGGAGAGGAGAGGAGAGGAGAGGAGAGGAGAGGAGAGGTGGGGAGGGGAGGGGAGGAGGGCAGGGTGGCACATTCCAGTGCCCACCCACTCCGCTGAGAGAACAGGCCTGTTTGTTCTCGTTTTGGGAACAATCCTCCCTCTCTGAGCCAGCCCCCAGCGTGAGAAACGGGGGGCCTTTAACACAGACCCTGCACTGCTGACGTTAGCGCCGGCACACACACACACACACACACACACACACCTGCTTTGAATGAGATACTGTAATATGTCATGTCTATCTGAAATCTATGTTCTGTTGTTTCTTGACTGCAGCCAGCAGGGGTGACGCTTTGATGTGAAAACATTGTTGTAAACAAACACAGATGTATTAAAACGCGTTGACAGCTTGAGGATGATGGATCCATCGGGAAAAACCAACCTCCATCTGGGTGTGTGTGTGCGCGCGCGTGCGTGCATCTGAGCGTGTGTATCCGCACGTTATACCTTTTAGTCAGTGTATCACTCACCTCGTTGCTGGCTTTCAACCAGGCAGAGTGGAATAGTAGAGGGCTCTCAGCCTGGGGGAATGCTGCAGTGTGTGTGTGTGTGTGCGTGCGGGTGGGTGGATGGGTGGGTGGGGGGAGTGTCAGTGTGTGTGCGTCGTTTCCGAGCCTTCGAAGAAAGATGATTAAATGGAAGATGAGTGATGTTGGGCTGGGCTCCTTGTTCTGCTGTGTTGTCCTTCCGGGCCCAGCCCAGCCTAGCCTAGCCCATTCCAGCCCATTCCAGCCCATTCCAGCCCATTCCATCCCATTCCAGCCCAGCCCAGTAGGACCCAGTCCAGCAGCGCTGTGTGTAAATCTGTCCCTGTCCTCTATTGTGCTCTTTACCTCGACTTCCCGCCGCTCCCCGCAGGACGGTCCTCTGCGCCCCAACGACCGCTCCGCTGACGCGCCTCGGCGCGCCCTGAATCACTCCGCCGGACGTAACGCACCTATTCCCTCGGCATCACTCACCGCCGGCGTCGCCGGGGCTCATTTACTGGCGCTGTCACGCTGTGTTTTACGCTCGGGGAGGGGGGGAGGGGGGGTCGCCTGAGAAAATGAGCTCGCAAATCAGCCGACGCACTGAAAAGAACCTGAGCAAGATGTCAGCGACTCAGCAGGGCTGAGGACGCCCCGCCCCTCGCGGCCAGGACCGTTCGTTAACCCCGTAGGTGCTCAGCGACTCAGCAGGGCTGAGGACGCCCCGCCCCTCGCGGCCAGGACAGTTCGTTAACCCCGTAGGTGCTCATGAGTCTCCGGGCCACGAACGGCGCCCGCTCGCTCCGCCCAGATAACCGGTCCGACGCAGCCAGGAGTTTCGTAAAAGGAAAGCCGGCGTCTTTTAACAGTCGTCAATTATTCACACGGCTCTCTCTTCAGGAGCAATGAAATAGTTGGACAGTCACCAGTCCTGTTGCGGTGTAGAGTGTGCGTGTGTGTGTGTGTGTGAGTGTGTGTGTGGGCATGCAGTCTAACCAGTGTGTGTGTGTGTGTGTGTGTACGAGTGCATGTGTGTGCACGCGTGCGCGCTGCTGTTGACATGCCGTCTGACCAGTGTGCATGTGTGTGTGCGTGTGTGTGTGTGCGCGCGCTGCCGCTTGCATGCGGTCGGACCAGTTTGATCACATCTGTCAGCGAGGCTCGCGTCATCCAGAGGGTTCCAGACATTCCTTCCTCCAAAAGGAAGTCCGTCTGGTATCTGTGGTTAAAACCCCAGCGCCTGTATGCACCCCTCTCTCTGGATCCCCTGCCTGTCCCAGGTGAGACTGTTTCTGACAGCGGTGTCGTACCGCAGAGAGAGAGAGAGGAGCAGGGGCCGGCGTTCGGAGGGCCGGTGTGTTAAGGCAACGCCGGCCGTCTACCTTGTGTTGGCCCAACACTCGGGGGATTATCTAACGGTGACATCACTGCCGGGCTGCCGCAAACGACGAACACCGAGATGGCTTCACAGATTTCTTGAGAGAGCAGAGCACCGAGCAGACGCACGCACTCTCTCTCTCTCTCTCTCTCTCTCTCTCTCTCTCTCACACACACACATTCCAACACACGCAAGACCCTCACCCTCATACTAGGGCTGCTCGATTATGGCAAAAATCATAATCACAATTAATTTGATTGATATTGAGATGACGATTATTTAACACGATTATTATTCATTGAATTTTTTTTTTAATCAAAACTTTTAACATTTTCTTAACAAATCAAATAATACATTGACTTTGATAATTAATTTATTAAATGTTGACAGTGGCTTTTATTTTTAACAATGTTCTTTGGATTAGATACATTTCTCCCATGGGAGACAAATAGTGGACCTTGATAAATAAATAACACAAAGTGCCAAAACTGATAAATAAAGAAGCTTCAAAGCACCGCCACCACCACCAAGAAGACTACCTCGGAAAGATAATTTCACTAGGACAGAATGCGTCTAAATAAGTTATTTATTGGTAGCGCCGAGGCTTCAAAACCCAGACACTTTTGCTTAGGTAAGTGAAGTTTCATGTTTATCTGACACTTGTAAATATGAGCGCCTCTCCTAAATAGGCCGACACCGATTTATTTTGACGGCAAAGTGAATGGACCAGCAAAGGACTGCTGTCTGGCATGAGCGAGCAGAATGCGACAACGGGACTGAGAAGGGCTTCTTTGAGGGGCAGCTATGACTGCGTAGCACATTTTACACACCGTGTCAACTTGGTCCAAATCTGTCTCCGCGAACCCATAGTGTTTCCACACCACTGACGTTGTTTTAGCTCTCTTGTCCACCTCTCTTTCTGCTGCCATAATCTTCTTCTTGTCGTGTTTTGTTCGAGAGGAGCATGCGTGCGCCTCGCTTGACAACCCGTCTCGCTAAACTAACTAAAGTGTTTGTTTTGGGGCTTTGGGGGGTGGGGGAGGGGTCAAGCACGGTATAGCTCTGCAGTGTAGGGTGCGCTTGATTTGTGCAAAATCGTTTTATGGCGATTATTTTGTTTTAATGATCGTTGACAGCCCAAATCTTAATCTAGATTAAAATCTGATGAATCGAGCAGCCCTACCTCATACTGTACAAACCTGTCTGTTTGGAACGTGTGTGTAGGTGCGTGCATGCGAGGGGAGGAGGAGGCCAACAGCCAGAGGGGAACGTATCCCAGCTGTGTGTGTGTGTGTGTGTGTGTGTGTGTGTGTCTCAGAGAGGGTGTGTGTGTGAGAGAAAGGAGGAAATGAAGAATGAGGCTCTTGGCAGCTGAGGTCTCTGCCTACAGGACTTGTTAGTGTTTTTGCGGGGTTGTTTTCGGGTCTTCCTGTTCTGTAGCTCTCTTCTGTTTCACCTCAGGAGAGATGGTCTTCTGTTCCTAGACCTCCGTAAGTGTCTGGATTGGGTGTCTTGGGGGAGTGTAGAGTCAGAGAGCGACATTTTGTCATCACGTATACATCTCTAAACACACACCGTCTTAGTTCTGTCAGCAGCTGTGTGTGTGTGTGTGTGTGTGCGCGCTTGTGTGAATGCGTGGGTGCGTCTCTGAATGACTGCATATCTGCGCTCATGAAAGAGTGAGATGTTTCACCCCAGATTTACCACATCTGTGTGTGTGCGTGCGTGCGTGTCCTATGTGTGTGCGTCTGTGCGTTTGTGTCTATGATAGGGGAGGACTCTTCTTCCTCACTAGTGGTGACTGTTTTGTCTAGGCTCTGCTGCTGAGATGTGGAAGTGCTTCGGCCTTCATTACATTACATTGGTCAGGGCTGGGGCCTCTCTCTGGTTAGGGCTGGGGCCTCTCTCTCTGGTCAGGGCTGGGGCAGGGCCCCTCTCTCACTGGTCAGGGCAGGGCCCCTCTCTCGCTGGTCAGGGCTGGGCCCCTCTCTCACTGGTCAGGGCTGGGGCCTCTCTCACTGGTCAGGGCTGGGGCCTCTCTCTCACTGGTCAGGGCTGGGGCCTCTCTCTCGCTGGTCAGGGCTGGGGCCTCTCTCTCACTGGTCAGGGCTGGGGCCTCTCTCACTGATCAGGGCTGGGGCCTCTCTCTCGCTGGTCAGGGCTGGGGCCTCTCTCTCACTGATCAGGGCTGGGGCCTCTCTCACTGATCAGGGCTGGGGCCTCTCTCTCGCTAGTCAGGGCTGGGGCCTCTCTCTCTCTCTGATCAGGGCTGGGGCCTCTCTCACTGGTCAGGGCTGGGCCTCTCTCTCACTGGTCAGGGCTGGGGCAGGGCCTCTCTCACTGGTCAGGGCTGGGCCTCTCTCTCTCGCTGGTCAGGGCTGGGGCCTCTCTCACTGGTCAGGGCTGGGGCCTCTCTCTCACTGGTCAGGGCTGGGGCAGGGCCTCTCTCACTGGTCAGGGCTGGGGCCTCTCTCTCACTGGTCCGGAGTGTAGTGTCCCTGGAGCTCTACTGCTCTAAGACCACCCCCGTGTTATTCACTTAAAGTACCTGCAGTTGATCAGAGTCAGACCAGTCTTTATTCCAGATCATCTGTCCCACGCTCTCGAGGAAGCTACAGTTACAGTATAATGAGTCATCAGCATGCCTGCCGCTGAGAAATGTCAGGCTCACCCAGCTACTTACGAGAGGCACTCGAGCTCATATTTCCCCCGAGTAAGAATCAGGCAAATGTGGTTTAATGTCTCGCCCAGTAAAAGCATTGGTCACATTCCGCTGTGTGAATGTGTTATATGCCGTTTGACTGTCCTTCCCTCTTGTATTTCTATCGCCTGAGAATCAACAATAAATCTGTCACCTCGACACCGGGTCAACCTGAACCTCCTCTTCCTCCAGATCATGATCGAGTTCTGCCCTGGGGGAGCTGTGGATGCCACCATGCTAGGTAAGGAGACACTTTCTCTTAATCTCTCTCTCGCTCTCTTTCTCTCTCTGGTGATCTCTCTCTCTCTCTCCCTCTCTTTCTGTCTAATTCTCTCTCTCCTGCTCGCTCTCTCTGTTTCCTTCCTTCTCTCTCTCCTTCCTACTCTCTTTCTCTCTCTCCTCCCCCCCTCCATATCCCCCCCCCCTCCCCTTTTAAAGACTCAGGTTCTATACCTGCGGTTTCCTCCGCGTCCGTGGAAGTCACTTTGTTCCGATGGCCCCCGAGGGCGGGCGGCCCAAGAGACCCGCCATGGTTCCGCGGGGGGGGGGGCATCGTCCCAGAGAGCTACAGGGCAGACAGGGAGGAGGCCCGCCGTGTGGGAACCCCCCCCCCCGCACCCCCCGAGCCTGTTTTCATTTTGATAATCCGCCTCCCCCCCCCCCCCCACACACACACAACTAGAGCTAACCAAACACGGGGAGAAAAGGGTTCGTCCACGTCCATGTTTTCTCAAAGCCAGTTGACACTGCGGGGCCCCGTTAACCGCGCAGCAGCGGCGGGGGGGGGGGGAGGGGGGAACACCCGTCCGACCGACCCGGGCCCCGCCGAGAGAAGAACCTTGTCCTCATTTCCTGCTCCCTCCTAGGTGGTTTGTAATGTATGCAGAGAAGTCAAGGAGGTTATGGCGGAGGAGGTTTTTTGAAAATGGCAGTACAGTTGCAATGTAGTTTTTTTTTCTTGTACAATTGTATGAAGAATGTGAGCCTTAACCTATCCTTCGCCCCCTCTCTCCTCTCCTCTCTCTCTCCTCTTTCTCTCTCTCCTCTTTCACTCTCTCCTCTCTCTTTTTCTCTCATTCTCTCTCCATCTCTCTCCTTTCCTCTCTCTCTCCTCTCTCCTCTCCTCTTTCTCTCTCCTCTCTTTCTCTCTCATTCTCTCCATCTCTTTCTCTCTCCATCTCTCCTCTCTTTTTCTCTCTCCATCTCTCTCTCTCTCCATCTCTCTCTCTCTCTCTCTCTCTCTCTCTCTCTCTCTCCTGCAGAGCTGGACAGGGGGCTGCTGGAGCCTCAGATCAAGGTGGTGTGCAGACAGATGCTGGAGGCTCTGGTCTACCTGCACAGCATGAAGATCATCCACCGAGACCTGAAGGCCGGGAACATCCTGCTCACCCTGGAGGGAGACATCAAGCTGGGTGAGGCTGGGCCTGGCAGCTGGACATGGGAGACGAGGACGGGTTAGGGACGGGGCTTCCTCAGGGGCTGGGATCTGGAGGGTGGAGGCTGGGTCTGAAGCTGTGGAGGCTGGTGACTGAGTCCGGGGTTCTGTCTGGGCTACGGGGATTTCAGCATTCCTGCATCTTCTTGTAAAGTATCTTCTCGCAGGAAGATTCAATACATGTCCGATGCCGGTTAAAGCTGACATGCCTAGCATGTGTTTGGTTGCATTGGCCGAGAGAAGAAGAAATGTGTATCTTAATGGTTTTGTATGAACTCTTGTGAACGTTTTAAAGACCGTCTGGGGAGACTTTTCCACCAGGCTTTTTGCCGGGCACCCCAGAGTTTGACAAGGCCCTCATGCTTTACATATTTTCTACAAGACACCACCAGGGCGTGATTTACAGTAATAACTGGGAGTTGCCTCAGCATTCATGCTTTCCTCACCATCTGTTTAACCCAGACATCACACACTATGCAACTAGTCTGTTCTGCATTTTTCCCCGGAGGCCTCCCTGCTCCACTCTAGAGTAGAAGCATTTGCAGCCAGCCCCACGGGTGGAGAGCAGAGTACGCACTGACATCACGTTGCTTTAGTCACACAGACGGAGAGCATTATGGGGTGTGTTCATCCATAGGATCGCTCACAGACCACTCACCGTACAGGTGTGAGAACCTGGAAACTCCGAGGACAGAAGCGCCTCGCCGCTCTGTGAGAATATGGGATACGTGTACGAAAGCTACTCGGCTACTCGTTTAAAAAAGGAGGCCTTGGCTTATATTTAAGGGAGCCTGCAGACACAAAAAGACCAAATCTAGAGACAAATGCTAGTATTTATGTCTCGCCTCAGTCTGTCACTGGCATTATCCTGAGGCCTGTTCAGCTGAAACCAGAAACGATGTCTCTGTAAGTGCGGGGTCGTGTCGCGGGAGAAGAAGCGGCCGCTTGGGACGAGTGTGCTCGACTCTAAATTAAATCAGTCGACTCTACGTCTCTCCGCCATGATGTCATGGCAGTTTTACGGCGCAGAAACAGATATTTCTCTCCCTCTCGCCCAAGAGATGATGTGAGGTTAGAAGCTGGCCTATCAATCACAGCCTGTACCTCGAAACAGAGCCACGGAATGTCTTTTAACTCTCGTTTTGTTTTCTTTCTGTGTCCACGCTTGCAGCTGATTTTGGCGTGTCGGCAAAAAACACCAAAACCCTTCAAAGACGAGACTCGTTCATAGGAACACCGTACTGGTGAGTACAGGACAGTCACGTGACCACCCTGGCCTGCACTGGGCTCATAATACAATGCATGATGGGATTCTAATAACATACTTCCTCAGAACCAGGAAGACAGAACCAGCGAGCGTGTCTAGCTACTGTACAGGTCTAAAACCAGAAACATATTCTCAGCTGTAATGCTACTGTACGATATCCCATGTGGGTGGGTGTGTGCGTGCGTGCGTGCGTGTGTGTGTGTGTGTGTGTGTGTGTGTGTGTAAGCTGTCAGGACTTAGTGTGGTTCTGGACCTTGGTCTCTGGTCTTGGTTCTTCTATGATCCCAGTGTGGTTGAGTTAACCATTGACCACAGCAGGTTATCCAATGTCACCTGGGACACCCAGTGATGCACAGCAATTTCTCCCTCCCCAAACGTTGCGCAAGCCTGACAAGTCCACAAGTCACACTTCACTCAGTGTTCTCCCCAGTTAATAAGGAACTGAGAATGTACTTTGTGAGGATTGCGTAACTTGTCATTACCTTGATTGGGGTCAATAAAGTACTTATCTCTCTTTGATTGAAAGCAAACATTAAAGGTTCAGATTGTGGTTAAGCGTTGTTGCCTGTCACACTGCTGGTTTACATACCTGCCCTGAAGAGTGTTGACACAAGCAAAGTAGGCAGAATGGAATGCGCTCTCTGTTTGAACAGTCTTTGACAAGTCTTATGTTTTCAGATATGTTTGTACCATAATCTCAATGAAGACCTAAATGAAAACACATCAATCACCATGTTTATAGGCTGACAGATTACAATAGGATTAAAATTGCAATTATGATAGTTAATAAAGGTTAATAATAATAACAATATATATGCATTATATTACTAGTGTTATTATTGTTGCTATTATATGATAACAATAATAATGATGATGATAATAATAATAATGCAAATTTAACCCTTTAGTGTGTGTGTGTGTGTGTGTCCATCCAGGATGGCTCCGGAGGTGGTGATGTGTGAGACCATGAAAGACGCTCCGTACGACTACAAGGCGGACATCTGGTCCCTGGGCATCACGCTGATTGAGCTGGCCCAGATCGAGCCGCCCCACCACGAGCTCAACCCCATGAGGGTCCTGCTGAAGATCGCCAAGTCTGACCCCCCCACCCTGGAGCAACCCCACAAGTGGTGAGAAAACACACAAACATGCGCACTCTCGTGTTCACATGTCAGTCCGTTCTTCACAATCACCATTGGTATAGGCTTAAGAAGCAAATGATAGTAGGGGGAGACTGGGGTGAATTGAGCATAGGGGGAAGTTGAGCCATCCCTTGTTTCTAGGAAACCGTAAAAAAAAAAATTGAGCATGTGACCAAATATTTAGGAGAAAGGCACCATTTCATGAAGTCTGTGAAGGTAAGAGACACATGAGTAAAGTAGTTAGACATTTATGTCCCCCCAAAAAAATTTCCTCCATCATAAGTTTCATGAGGATTTTGTAAAGACCAAAATAGATATTTTTAAATGTGATTTGAAGAAGTGACTGTGATTTCATTCAGTATAGAAATGTGTAACTGTGGAATATCTTAATCCAGGGAGGGAGGGAGGCAGGGAGGGGGGGGGGTGTGGGGGTGTATGGGGGGGTCTTGGAAGAGGGGAGGGGAGGAGGGAGGGTGGGAGAGGAAGTAGGGAGGGAAGGAGGGAAATTGATCTACTTACCCCATACACGGGGTAAGTTGTGCCACAAGACCACTTTTTTGGGGGGACATGCTATAATATCAAAACTGTTAGGTTCAAACTGATTCTGATTGTTTGCAGGGATGCACACCATCCTGAAATATATGCTGATATATTAGTTAGCAAAAAATATATATAATTGCCTTAATGTAGTGATCCTGAATATGAAAAGTGGCTCGACTGTCCCCCCCACTAGTGAGCTACTACAGTTTGTTTGTGTGTGTGCGTGCGTGCACACGTGTGTGTGTGTGTACAGTACGTGTGTTTGTGCAAGGGTGCGTTGTGGTACGGTATCAGGGTTCCAGTGTTAAACACTTATGTCAATTTGTGTGGTTTCATCTGTCCCAAGCACTGCGTGTGTGCGTGCGTGTGTGTGTGTGTGTGTGTGTTTCATGGGCCAGTGTATTCCCTGTCCTGATAGGATAGCCTCCTCTCTCCACTCCCTCTGCGAGAGCTATTCTCCAGGCTGGGGGAGAAGCGCATTTGCCAGTGAAAGCTTTATTTTTTTAAGGAAATATAGCTGCGTTTGAAGCTATGATTACCCTGAGAAAAAGCCACGCAGCCAACTGAAGCGCATTCCTGGAGCGGTTGAACTGTGCGCCATGTCACAAAGCTATCTAGTGAAAATACCCCGGCGCCCCTACGTTTGATTAATGTACCAGCGTGGTCCTATTTTGTTTTTTGTTTTTTTTTCATCCTAGGTCACGGGAGTTTAAGGATTTCCTGAAGACGTGTCTGGACAAGCACCCGGAGAGTCGACCCACACCCGCCCAGCTCCTAGAGGTGAGGTCCCCGCACGGGGCCCTGCGCGCCGCCACGCCCCCGGAGCTCCCAGCTCGCTGTCGCCGGCGTTTCCCAGTCACCGATTCGCATCCGTCATCCTCAGACGGTGACTGGCCGTCGACGAGAGAGTGAGGATGGAGAGAGAGAGAGAGGGCAAGAAGAAGGGAAGCGATGGAGAGAGAGAGGCGTCCATTCAAATGCAGGAGGAGCCGCCACTTCCTGTCTGCGTCCCACAGCCCAGGGAATGCTAGCTATTTACATTCCGGCTCCCGGCCAGTGGGGCTGGGCTGATTTCTCAGTATCCCCACCCGCCCACTGGCCAGTTGGTGGGGTGTGTGTGTGAGGGGGGGTTCTGGCACAAAGCCCGCTGGGAGCTCTGCAACCGGAGCGCGTGACGGGCGCGGCTTGGCGATGGTTATCATCCCGGCTTCCGCCGCCCCCCCCCCCCCCCCCCCCCCCCCCCCCGGGGCAGGAGACTGGCGAGATGTCACCGAGATGGCGCGGCGCGGCGTGGAAACGGGGAGTCAACGTCGTCAACTCCCCCCTCCCAGTCCGCCGCCGCCACCACTAACGCCAGCCCACACAGACATGGTGACAGGCATGGGGAGGTCCCAGGGGGGGTCGGGGTGCTTTCAATGGCTACATTGTGCTGGTGGCGATGGGCCGGACAGGGAGCGTGGGCCAGGCCGGTAATGTTAGAGGTTAGAGTTACAGTCAGAAGTCATAGTTACAGTCAGACCCCGAGGGTTTCCTGTTCGAACCTCGACTGGCTCCGGCGGGTCGATAACGTCAGTTTCAACGGTCGCCTGAGTGAGTCAGCGAGTTGAGCCGTAGCTGTTTTTTCTCTCCCGTTCCCTCTCTCTTCGCTGGGTCATGTCCACGGCCACCTCAGGCTGTTCGTGCGCGTGTGTGCGTGTGTGTGTGTGTGTGTGGAATGGGGTATACACAACCCTGTGACTCACCACCCCTGGGACCAGCTGGTGTTGATTTTAGGAAAAGGGTGAATGTTCCCCTACACACGCCCGCATGCACACACACACACACACACACGCGCACACACCCCTCTTGGGTTTAACTGTGCAGGTACTGTACCTCCAGCCTCTCTCTGTTGTCTGAACCCCAGATGGAACATGTGGTTCAGGTT
>NC_140248.1:11772193-11799693 GCF_949987555.1 Borostomias antarcticus
GCTTAAAAATATAACCCCCGCCCTCCTTCTCCCTCCCCCCCAGCCTGCAGGTAAGGAGCCCTGTCAGACCAGCCAGACCAGTCTGGAGGTGGACAATCCGGCCACGCCCACCACCCCTACCCCAGAGTACGCAGTGGCCGCCTCCCCCCCGGACGAGGAGAAGCCGGCCCCGGCCCCGGTCGCCCCCCAGGAGCTCCCGGAGGAGAAGGAGCCGGCCCCGGTCCCGGAGGAGGAGGAGCCGAGCGACGGCCGACCGCCCGACGAGGGCATCGGCCTCCCGGACACCGACAAGCCCGAGAGCGAGGCCTCGGCCAAGACCTCCAGCTCCGACTCGGGCATCGAGGACGGCAAGAGCACGCCCACCTCGGACGAGGGCAAGGCCATAGACACCCCCGAGACGGAGGACCCGCCCCCCGGGGCGCCCGCGGCCCCCGCCGCCGAGCCTGAGGTGCCCCAGACCAAGGCGGCGGCGGAGGAAGAGGAGGAGGAGAGCGCCAGCATCGCCAGCGGGGAGCTGCCCGTGGCAACTGGCGCAGCGGACCCCAGCCCCGCCCCCAGCCCCGCCCCCACACCGACCCCAAACCCCGTGCCCCTCATCGGGCTGAACGGCCACGTGAGGAGGACGCCCTCCGACCGGGCGTCCGTGGGCGCCAACATGGGCAGCCCGGCGCCGCACGCCAACGGCAGGGCAGCCAATCGGTACTCCGACGTCGGCAGCGTGACGTCAGAGAGCATGGACATCTGTCTCAACCTGTCCGGTGACACGTCGGGCGGCAAGGAGAACGGATCCATCTCTGTCGGGGTGAGTCACTCACTAGCCAGGCTGGTCTCGGACCCGAACCCTAGTTTCTCTATCAGTATGAGACAGATGACTGATGGCACTTGGGAGTCCATAGGATAGACGTTGAAGAGCTCCTGTCACACAGGTGTATTTGTTTTTTGAACTGAAGTGAGTCACTTGAGACTGAACGGGTTCAAGAATGAAATCATTCTCCAGTGTTGAGTCAGATCGGCTGTTCAACAGTCTCCAACACCAGCAACATGTAGGCGACTGTAGTTCAGTGGTGTAGTGGACGGTATACGGAGGTGTATGGAGTAAACCCACTTCTTTATCCATGGTAGGGCTGTGCAATAAAATCGATACAGCAAATACATTGCAATATTTGTCGTGCGATACTGTATCGATATTCTGTGGTACAGTATGGATACAGTAAAAAAAAAAAAAAAAAAAAAAATCGCACCAGGAAAATATACAGAACAACACAGAAATTAAAAAATGAAGACAAAAAATTAAGGATAGAATTCAGTCATATATACAATATTCATGTTTTAAATGGATTTAAAATGTCCTTATATTCCCTCCGCCCTCAGGATCACCTCCAGCGAGGGATGGAGTTGTATTTTCAGCTGTATTTTAACATTTTCAGTAAATTACTGTATGTAGAGTATTGCAATGTATCGCAATATGTACTGTACAGTATTGTATCGCATCGCATTGTAACGTGATACGTCTCGTATACCCATGTATCCTGATGCTATCGTATCGGGAGGTGCTTGCCAATACCCATGGACCCACAGTACACCCACTTCTTCAACCAGCACTAATGTAAAAACTGTAACATATCTGCAATATAGCCATAGAGTATACCCACTTCTTTATCCACCACTACACCCAGAGGGGCCCAGGGCGGCAGGTGGAGTACGGCGGCATAACCGGAAACTCCTAGAAGGACCCCTCCTTGGAAACACGCCTGGGCGCCCGCCTTCAGGGGAGTTAGTGGCGCGGTGTGGGACTGTTGCGTTCTGGGTGTGGCTGTGTGCTTTGGAACAGAGGCTCGCCTGTTTTGGGCTACCAGAGCTGTGCCCTTTAAATCCTGCATTCATCCACCCTGGCTCTGACGGGGCAGGATCCCTAGTCACACATCCACCCTGGCTCTGACGGGGCAGGATCCCTAGTCATTCACCCACCCTGGCTCTGACGGGGCAGGATCCCTAGTCATTCATCCTGATGTTCTCACACATACTGGACTGAGAGAGACAAGCCAGTCAAGGTCTGGTTCCCGGAGAGAGAGAGAGAGAGAGAGAGAGAGGGAGAGGGAGAGGAGGGGGAAGAGAGAGAGAGGGAGAGGAGGAGGAAGAGAGAGAGGGAGAGGAGGAGGAAGGGAGAGGAGGAAGAGAGAGGGAGAGGAGGAAGAGAGAGAGGGAGAGGAGGAGGAAGAGAGGGAGAGGAGGAGGAAGAGAGGGAGGGAGAGAGATGAAGAGGAGGAGGAAGAGAGGGAGAGGAGGTGGAAGAGAGGGAGAGGAGGAGGAAGAGAGAGGGAGAGGAGGAGGAAGAGGGAGGGAGAGGAGGAGGAAGAGAGAGAGGGAGAGGAGGAGGAGGGAGAGGAGGAGAGAGAGAGGAGGGAGAGGAGGAGGGAGAGAGAGAGAGAAGGAGAGAGAGAGGAGGAGGAGGAGAGAAAGGAGGAGGGAGACGGAGAGGTGGATGGAGAGAGAGAGAGGGGAGGAGGAGGGGGGGAGGCAGAGGGATGGGGAGAATCTATATCGTTTCATACCAAGTCCTTTTGAACCAGTACTGCAACATTTTCCGTTCATTATGCCCAAAGGCTCTTTGTCTTCGGCCCTGTTCAGTATTCAGCGTTGTTGACGCCCGTTTCTATGCGGCCATTGTCGGCGCGGAGCTTCTGGTGGCTCCATCACTGGAATCCTATTGACTGTGTGTGTGGACTTGGGTCTGTTTGGGATATGTATTTTTTCCAGAACATATTATTCAGCAGTTCATTTGAGTGAATGGAGGATCTGTGTTCGGGACAGGAACAGTGGTCGGCTGTGTTGAAAATGTGCGTCTGCAAAATGTGTGTGTGTGTGTGTGTGTGTGTGTGAGAGTCTGTGTGTGTGTGCGCACACATGTGTGCTTGCGTTTGTGCTTGTGCGCGCGTGTGTGCGCAGGACAGATGGTCAGAAGTGTGTGTGATTTTGTGAGCCGGGGATTTACTGGAACACCCTGAATCACACGGAGGCTTAAGCCAAACACACCAGCTGAGCTCCCAGACCCCCTGGGCCCTCTGAGTACACTGTCAATGTGGACACACCACACACACACACACACACACACACACTGTAGCAGTCAGAGTGTTGGAGAAGGCCAGTCAGGACAGGCATACACGGACTCATGTTGACTTCCAGTAGCCACCTTCTCTGGTGAGAGAGCCGTGAAACGGCGCTGTTTGTTCAGCTGGCCCCGACGCTCTGTCCTGTCACCACCACCACCATAGCTACAGCACTTCCACCAAGGGCCCTCTGAACACAGCGCTGTCCCCCAGAGGGCCGCCCTGCTTCCTGAGCAGAGACAGAACCGCCGGACTGGTGAAATCGAGGCTTGACTACAGATAGCTTTGAGCGATCGCGCCTGATAAAGATCAGCCATTATTCCATAGACGGAAGGAAGAACGCATTTAATTTGAGATCGAACGGAGCCCACAGTAGGTCCATCCGCCCAGTGACCCAGGGGAGGGCCGGAAGCCTGTCTCCGTTCAGCATGGATGGGGGGGTGTGTGCGTGTGCGTGTGCGTGTGTGCGTGTGCGTGTGCGTGTGCGTGTGTGCGTGTGCGTGTGCGCGTGCGTGATTGTCGGACGGAGAACTAACTGCATGCACGCCACTCCCTGTAGAGCAGCAGGGCTGTAACAGTAGAACCGGCCAGGCAGGATCACGCCTCACCACTGCTCTGTCCTGTATGACTGTCTCCTCAACGCGTCTCCTCAACGCGTCTCCTCAACGCGTCTCCTCAACGCGTCTCCTCAACGCGTCTCCTCAACGCGTCTCCTCAACGCGTCTCCTCAACGCGTCTCCTCACTACGTCTCCTCAACACGTCTCCTCACTACGTCTCCTCAACACGTCTCCTCAATGATATCTCCAGATAAGCAGGCAGACAGACAGGCAGGCAGGCAGACACAGACAGACAGACAGGCAGGCAGACATGGAGGCCCTTTCTATTGCCCTAACCTCTCTCTCTCTCCCCCTCTCTCGTCCAGGACTCGCGTTTCTCCAGTAAGACCCTGAAGCGGACCAGGAAGTTTGTCATCGACGGAGTGGAGGTCAGCGTGACCACGTCCAAGATCATCAGCGATGACGAGAAGAAGGACGAGGAGATGCGCTTCCTCAGGCAAGGCCCCCTCCTTCCCGGACGTCTGTCCCTCCTCCTCCGAGCAGGGGTCAGGGAGGGGGTCTGGACTGAGCAGGGGTCAGGGAGGGGGTCGGGACTGAGCAGGGGTCAGGGAGGGGGTCTGGACTGAGCAGGGGTCAGGGAGGGGGTCTGGACTGAGCAGGGGTCAGGGAGGGGGTCAGGACTGAGCAGGGGTCAGGGAGGGGGACTGGACTGAGCAGGGGTCAGGGAGGTGGTCTGGACTGAGCAGGGGTCAGGGAGGGGGTCTGGACTGAGCAGGGGTCAGGAAGGGGGTCGGGACTGAGCAGGATCTTTTGTGACTGGGTCCTGGTGAAACCAGACCATATTCGAACGTCTGAAAATAAACCGACTATTTTTGTCCTCGTGACGCAACGGTGCTCGTTATGAAAGGGCACACAATACACACAGGAGGACCTCTGAGGTCACGCGGCGAAACCGGGGAAATGTTCATGAATCAGAGAGCGAGAGAGTTCATGTCGGTCAGTGAGAAACGTAAGCATGATATCAAAGAGTAAATACTCTCGTGATTGACAAGATGTGATGATGACGAGGGATGCAATTATCACCTCTTTATTTCAACATGACAGTTGACATCCATTACTGATTTAAAAAAAGGAATCAGGATTTGCGTCTCCCTCTTTGTAAACTCCACACTCACAGTAACGTGGTTGGCTTCTTTTAACTGAGGGACTGACTTTGGAAGTCAGTGGAGTTGCTCTGTTTCTCAGGACCAGCACAGCTTTCAGTAGCGTACACACATACTGCCATCTAGTGGTGGAGATCTGAAACTACATTCTTCAGCTCGGCCATGTTCAGCGGGCCATGACTCACGCACTATGGATTCCTCTCTCGCTCTCTCGCTCTCTCTCTCTCTCTCTCCAGTATCTCTCGCTCTCTCGCTCTCGCTCTCTCTCTCTCTCTTGCTCTCTCTCTCTCTCTCTCTCTCTCTCTCTCCAGTATCTCTCCCTCTCCAAAACCCTCCGCTCCTTTGATGTGAACAGAGAGAATATCTCTCACTGTGTTGCTGCATGTCTGCTGACATGAAAGGGAGACTTATGTGAAGGAAGTGAGGACAGGGAAAGCGCTAGCTGACATTTCACCAGAGGACGAGAACCCCTGTCTCTGCCCTGTTTCCCAGAGGTCCAGCTGTATGTGTGGGCAAGGTCAAGTCCATGACTCGAAATGGTTATTTATTGTGTGCGTGTGTGTGTGTGCATGCATGCGTGTGTGTGTGTGTGCGTGTGTGTGTGTGTGTGTGTGTGTGTGTGTGTGTGTGTGTGTGTGTGTGTGTGTGTGTGTGTGTGTGTGTGCAGGCGTCAGGAGTTGCGTGAGCTGCGTCTGCTGCAGAAAGAGGAGCACCGCGCCCTGGCCCTGCTCAACACCAAGCTGGACGTCCAGAAAGACCAGATGCTGCGACGCTTTGACCAGGAGATGAACGTGAGACACACACACACACACAATCACACACACACACACACTTTTATCCAACGCTTACAATAATCGCATTTAACGTAGGAAGTCAGTGCACTACTACTCACAAGCACATCTCCCCTCTAAACAAGTGACTAAGAGCAACTTAAAGCCAAAGTGCGAGAGCTGCAAAATACAAACACAACAGGCTTGTTGACTTTCGTTGTCTTTTATTATTGTCCTTATTCAGCTCTGCGTTGTTTTTTGATTTCAATAAAAGACGGCCCCCAATCTCACACAATACCACACAGTCCAGTGTCCCTTTGTTTTGATGTATCCCAAATACATCTCTCCAACACGGGATTTGAGCGACAATCAAAAGCTGTTTAATTACAGAAGGTTTAGCATACAAAAGACGTTGGCATACAGCCTAGTGTTCAGCTGGCCTGTCTGTATGGCTGTCTAACGCAAATCAAAGCATCTGAGCTCAAGCACGGTTCTTATGGTTCGGGTTCCACCCCCCCCCCCCCCCCCCCCCCCGATCAGACTGGTCTGGACTGATAGCGAGATAACTGGCCGATGGTTTGGCGCCCAGGTCTCTATCTCTAACCACAACAATTGCTGTTGTCCACAGAATGTACCAACCATGGAATGTCACCCTTATCTCATAAGTCTATGGAAGGGAGACACAGTTTCTTACAGAAAACTCGAGCAGACAGACACACTCAGGGGTCAAAATCTTAATTAGAAACAGCTAACAGGATCAGGTTAAAATTTCTCTGAAAATGCAGCTATTTTCCTCAATCCCCCCTAGATTATACGTGAACACGCAAAATCATAATGATCAAGAGAAATGTTGACTTCCAACAACCTAAACCTGAACAGCCATTATGCAGAAATAAAAAGAAGGAAACATGCCTAAGCTGAAACAGGTTACTGTCTAAACCATAACATAATCATACCTTCCTCTAGCATGATTACAATTCTAAAGCAAAGCAAAAATCTGTATCTTATCAGATCCCTTCATGTATTGCTGTGTGAATTTCTGCTGTGAAAGGAAAATTCCTCCAAATTCGAGCGTCCTCGACCCAGAGATAAAAAAACTTTTTAACAAACTACTGTACACTTCACAATACCCCTGTCTCCGTTTTAATGAGTATATCTCAAGTGCAACCTGGAGTTTTATTCACAGTGTAACAATGACCCAAACACTTCACAACTACATCAGCTTCCTTCTCCCTAACCAGCAAGCTGTGAATGGAGGATGAAAAAGTTAGTGTATGTGGGGTAAAAAGTTTAAGTGTCCCGTCTTGGTTATCGACATCTCCACCCGAGGTAGTGTAGTCTTCATTGCCGAACCCCAGCACACGTGGCCATTGTGTCCCAAGTCAATCCGGAAGTCCTTCTCTCCAACTCCACCTGTTAGCACAGAAAAACACTAGAAAACTGCGACAGCATTATGCATTCCACTCTCTGATTGTGAGAGCTTGTCTCCTCTCTCTCTCTCTTTCTCTCTCTCTTTCTCTCTCTCTCTCTCTCTTTCTCTCTCTCTCTCTCTCTCTCTCTCTCTCTCTCTCTCAGATCATATATTATTATCTTTTTATAGAAGAGCCACTCTCGACTCCAGACTTGACTTGAAGGTTCGTTCTAAACTGCCTACGGTCCTAGCACCCATTCTCTCAAGCCCTTTAGCGGTGCTACAGTCATCCGAACAGTGGGAGCAAATTGGAGCATTACCGTGTAATTCGCCCAGTTTGCTTTCTTCACCCTCGAGTAGGCCCCCATACCTAAACCGTATGGATCTTTAGCTCAAGGGCCCTGCTCGAACAACAGCTGCTACGTCTGTCCCTAGTTTTGGGGTGCTAAGACTGACGCTATCCTACCACAATGTTGTTGTCTGGAGTGTTTGGCTCTACAAGCTATCCAATCTATTGGTGTACGTTTACTTTGAGACGTACTCATCTTAATCTGTCAGGTAGCATGACCGCCTTGCATTATGTCGATGACTGAAAACCGCTGGTGTTCAGGTTTCAGGGCACTGAAAATGGTGGACGGGTCTGCCACTAGGGGCGCTATCTTATCCACATACTCATTGGCCACTCTGTAGTTCACACAGAGGCGCCATTCACCTGAAGGTTTCAACACAGGCCACGCTGGGCTGTTGGAGGCCCTGTGAGTTTTCTTCAGAAAACCTCTCTCCTCAAAGATTTTAAGGAGGGGCTTGATCCCCTCGACCGCCCATGAGGAGAGTGGATAATGACGAGTACATGGAGGAGGCCTGCCTGTGAAGGTGACCGGTTCCATTTTCAGAAACCCACAATCATTTTTGTCTTTTGCCCAGATTGGCAACTCTGAAAGGTCAGGTTTGTTTACCCGACTCAAATTCCATTAGATTTTCCCTTGGTGGAAATGAAGGGATGAATTGATTTTTTGTCAACACTTCAAGACCCAGTAGGGGTTTTCCTACCGGTCCCAGCCACACAGAGGTTGTGAGAGACACAGGTCCCAATTCCAGCAGGAATGGCCTTGTTTTTCTCACCCAAATAGGTCCCTCCCCCCCGCACCATGCATGCCTTGCTTTCACTCTCATTTTGATGTCAGTTTCCTCTAGACAGCGATGAGGAGTGACTGTTGCCACCCCCCCCCCCTCGTATCAAGGAGGAACTCTATGTTTTTCGGCGTCCGTTCAAGGTGGTTGCTACATACAGGCCCTCTGGCTTTTGTAACAGGGCGACCTAGGATGCGGAGCAGTGGCATCTACTGATTGACGGATGTTCTATCTCCTCCTCCGACTCCTCCTCCCTAGCCTGCTCTCTCGCTGGTAGTCAAGCGACTGGCTTACTGTAGTTTGTCTCTGGTGCGGCTGTGGGGGAGGGGCTGAGTCGGGAGCTCCAGCACTCTGCTGAAGCAGATAAGGTTTTGGGTCACACACAGTACAGTATGGTTTTATCAGAGTGACCTAACCACCAACGCTTCCCTAGAATGTGTATATATATATATATACATGTACATAGGCCTATACATACATACATACACATCTAGCTTCCATATGCAACACTAAACATAAATCACAAAATCATCCTGACCCCACGGGTCTTTTCTAAAAGGCAATTCGGTCCCCTGTCCCCGTCAAACTAACACATCATCCACCCTGTTTCATGTGGACGGAACCCCAGGATGGAAACCCCACGGGTCTTCTTTAAGGAAATGTTCCTTAAAGGCTACACATCATCATCCACCCTATTTCATGTGGATGGAACCAGGGAAGGGAATGTTAAAGGCTACACATCATGTGTCATCATTTTCATCAGGCTCTTAAGAGAGAGGATCCTGGTCGTACTTCTTGAAGAGGCGAGACACACATCCACCCGCCCACAGAGAAGGTCACGGCAGCATGTCTGTCCTCCTGTGTTACCGTATCACAAAGGGGGAACCCCCCTCGGTCGACCCTAGCGCCCTCACACGCCCGGCGAATCCACCCCCCGCTGGAAACACAGCGGATGAAAACGGAAACCCCGTCCACAGCTCTGCCCACGCTAGAGAAGACGCCATGTCCCGTCTTGTCCCTGGACACATACATGTACAGCCCACATACGGCCCACGTACGGCCCACACACGGCCCACATACAGCCCACACATGGCCCACATACGGCCCACACACAGCCCACACACGGCCCACATACGGCCCACATACGGCCCACACACTGTTCCACAAAGAACCCGCGACCCCTCCGAGGCCGTGTGATGGGGATGTTTTACTACAGTAGTCTCCATATTTACATTAGTCATTTAGCAGACGTTTTTATCCAAAGCGACTTACAATAATTGCATTTATCGTAGGTAGTCGGTGTGCTACTACTCGCCAGAACGCACAGGTGCATCTCCTTTCTAAGCGAGTCGGTGACCCTACGTACACAGGGATGTATCTCTGCTGCGCCTCCACTAGCTGGAACCAACTCGCCGTGGCCCCGGTCAGGTTCTGCACAGTTGGGCTGCAGCGTCCGCAGTTCTGACGGCCCTTCTCCTTGCTCTCAGGCCAAGAAGAAGTACTACGACACGGAGCTGGAGAACCTGGAGAAGCAGCAGAAGCAGACCATCGAGAAGATGGAGACGGACCACGGCCTGCGCCTCCGCGAGGAGTCCAAGCGCATCCGCGCCGAGCAGGACCGCGACAGCCACCGCTTCCAGGAGCAGATGAAGCAGAGGAAGAAGGAGGTGCGTTTGTGCGTGTGTGTGTGTGTTTGTGTGTGCCTGTGTCCGTGTGTGTGTGCATTTGTGTATTGCGTTAACTTAAACAGTGTGTGACTTCCGGCATATGTGTCTGTAGGTGAAACAGGAGGTTGACAAGCTCCCCAGAAAACAAAGAAAAGACGCCATGAAGCAGAGGATGGCCGCCTTTCAACAGAGGAAGCAAACCGAGGTACGACCCTCTCTCTCTCTCTCTGTCTCTCCAGTATCTCTCTGTCTCTCCCGTATCTCTCTCTCTCTCTCTCTCTCTCTCTCTCTCTCCCGTATCTATCTTCTCCCTCTCTCCCATATCTCTTTCTCTGTAGTGTCTCTCGCTACACAACGAGTCAGGAACAATCTACTCGTAAACTCTCCTTCCCTCTGTCATCATTCATCTATCCTAACACCCGCCCCTCCCCCAGGAGGAGAACTTTGCAGCGGCCCAGAAGACCCACCTGGACACCACGCTGACCAGGATCATCACGGAGAACAAGAGGGAGATCTCGGAGACGGAGAGGCAGTGTCTCAACAAGAAACAGCACCTGATCAGAGGTACACAACCCACTCACGCCATGCACCATGATCATGCACAACACAACCCAGAACACCAGCTTGGGCGCCTCCAGCTAGAGGCGTTTCTACTGCATAGAAAACCTCTCTTCTTAAAATGGCTCAGTTTTCCCACCGGAGTGAAACGAAAGCCTATCGCGTCACATCTTCACAATATCCTACGATTACTTTGTGTTTTGTTTTCACAATGAAAAGTGTTTTGTAAATGAAATTATTACTATGATTTATCTTATCTCTCCCTCTCGCGGTCTCCCTGTCTACCTCTCTCCCTCTCTCTATCTCCACCACCCCCACCCCCCCTCTCTCTCTCCCTCTCTCTATCTCCACCACCACCACCACCCCCCCACCCCCTCTCTCTCTCTGCCCCCCAGAAAAAGAAGCCACCATCTGGGACCTGGAGGAGAAGAACCTCCATGAGAAACACCAGCTGATGAAGCAGCAGCTCAAAGACCAGTACTTCCTCCAGCGCCACCAGCTGCTGAAGAAGCATGAGAAGGTAACCTCTGCTCTCTCTCTCTCTCTCTCTCTCTCTCTTAACCTTCTCTCCTGGGTAAGAGGGTATCTCTGCCGCCTGCTCCTCTCTCTCACCCCCCTCCGCCATCTCTGGAGAGACCTACCAGGCCATGAAAGCTCTTAACATCCCATCATAGCTCAGTTAGAATTCGGCGTCACCTGTCCACTGTTTGTTTGTTTTTTCCCGCGAGTGTTGGGATTTATTTGAGACTGTGTGGATCCACCCTTACGTGTGTGTGTGTGTGTGCGCGCCTCCAGGAGCAGGAGCAGATGCAGTGCTACAACCAGCGGATGATCGAGCAGCTGAGGGTGCGGCAGCAGCAGGAGAAGGGCCGCCTGCCCAAGATCCAGCGCAGCGAGGGCAAGACGCGCATGGTCATGTTCAAGAAGAGCCTCCGCATCAACTCCACGGGCAGCGCCTCGGAGGACCGCGAGAAGATCAAGCAGGTAGCCGTGCGCGCTCGTGCGTGCGTGCACGTTGGCGCTCGCAGGGGTAGACTAGTCTCAGCTCCAGGCCCATGAGAGTTCTTGGGTGATGCACTACGTAAGCTACGCTAACTACTTTACTGCGCGCTGTAGATCTCTCTATAGGTCTGGGACACTTCATGCAAAAATCCGGTGTTCAGATCCCGGCGATTCGTCAGTAGTGCCGGAATCCCTGCGACACCAATCGGTAACGACTAGCGCGATCAGGTGTTCCCACCCATAGATATTCCCCGCCCATCAAACCTGGGCTAGCGTCTCTCATTTGCTGCTACGACCTGTCACTCTTTCACTTTTGACCCGTCGATACGACCCCAGAACACCAGCTTGGGCTGCAAAGTGGCACAGACTCTTATCATGAAGTATGGGGAGCGCAGCCATTCAACATAATATTTGAGTCTGGAGACAGACTAGGGGTAGGCTAGATTCAGCGAGCGCTACCGGTGGGCCACAGTGGCAGTTTGTAAGCACAGCCGTGCCCTCCTCCTCCCTCTCTGATCTCTCTCTCTCTCTCTCTCTCTCTCTCTCTCTCTCTCTCTCTCTCTCTCTCTCACTCTCTGATCTCTCTCTCTTTCTGATCGTTCTCTCTCTGATCTCTCTCTCTGATCTCTCTCTCTCTCTCTGATCTCTCTCACTCTCATCTCTCTCTCTCTGATCTCTCTCTCTCTCTGATCTCTCTCTCTCACTCTGATCTCTCTCTCTCTCCATCACTCTCTGATCTCTCTTTCTCTGATCTCTCTCTCTCTATGCACCGCCCCAGTTTGGCCAGCAGGAGGAGAAGCGTCAGAAGGCAGAGCGGCTGCACCAGCAGCAGAAACACGAGAACCAGATGAAGGAGATGATTGGCCAGTGCGAGGGCAACGTCAGAGAGCTGCAGCAGCTGCAGGTGAGCGACGTCTGTCTGTCTGTCTGTCTGTTTGGCTGTATTTCTGCCTGTATTTCTGTCTGTATTTCTGTCTGTCTCTGTCTCTGTCTGTCTGCCTGTCTGCCTGTCTGTCTGTTTGTCTCTGTCTGCTGTTAATATGGTATTCTGTAATTGTGTTACATGGACAGTATACTATACAATAAGATGTTTTCACCACACAATCTCATTGGTTGTGTGTAACAGCAGTGTATCTTGCCGCTGTATATAAATGCCTGTGTAATATATCTACATGCAATCATTGCGTGGTCACTGACTATGTGTGTGTGTGCATGTCTACGCACGTGTGTGTGTGTTTGTTTGTTGCAGAATGAGAAGTGTCATCTGTTGATTGAGAACGAGACCCAGCGTCTTAAGTCTCTGGATGATAAACACAACCAGCAGCTCAGAGAGTGGAAGGAGCAGCTCAAACCCAGGAAGAAGGTACCGAGTAATGCACAACTCTGCACAACTCTACACAACACAACTCTACACAACACAACTCTACACAACTCGGCACGACACTACACTACACTACACTACACTACACTACACTACACTACACTACACTACACTACACTACACAACACTACACTACACTACACTACACAACACAACACTATACAACACTATACAACACTATACAACACTATACAACACTATACAACACTACAAAACACTACACAACTCTACATGACACTATACAACGCTACACAACACTACACACATTACACAACTCTACACAGTGCTACACAACTCTATACAACACAACTCTATACACGATTACTTACACACACACACACACTACACGACTCTACAAGGCTCTACAAAACTCTACACAGCAGTAAACAACTCTACACAACACTACACTACATAATACACAACACTACACAACAGGCTACTACACAGCACAACACTACGCAGCAGTGCACTGCACTAAACTTGAGTACAGAGCAGTATTAGAATCCAGTTGAACAGTCCACTACATGTATATACAGGTACACCTGCCGGACCACTTCACTGATTTAGTCCGTTTCCAAACGGTCACTTGTAATATTACTTTGAAGAGTCATGATAATAGATCACAATTTATGCAGGCTAGATCATGTTACATTTTATTTCTCTCCCTCTCTCTCTCTCTCTCTCTCTCTCTCTCTCTCTCTCTCTCTCTTTCTTCCTTCCTTCTCTCCCAGGCTCTGGAGGAGGAGTTGAACCAGAAGAAGAGAGACCAGGAGATTTTCTTCCAGATGAGCGAGGACTCTGAGTGCTTAAACCCCAGCTCCCCCAACAAACTCACCAAGTTCCTGCCTTACTCCGACTCCTCCAACACATAAACTGGTCCTTGGCTCAGATAGTCCTCCTCAACTATTATTTTTCTTCTTTTTTAAGTGAATATTTATGTTTTACGTCATGTTTAAAGATTTTATTTGATAAGCAGAGGCTAAGATACAATTATCACACGTGTACAGTATCAGACTATCTTTGTCCATGCAGTGTTTCATATTTCCTTTGTCATCGTCTGTGGTTTACATTGGGACCGCTGATCAAGAGGCTGACCAGTAGCCATTAAGATGTGAAGCTTGGCTTCTCTCAGCCCAAAGAGACAGTTGATATGATGCTTGGCCTCTCTCAGCCCAAAGAGACAGTTGATAGGATGCTTGGCCTCTCTCAGCCCAAAGAGACAGTTGATAGGATGCTTGGCCTCTCTCAGCCCAAAGAGACAGTTGATATGAGTAGTGTTGAATAAAAAATGAAGCCTCGTACAGTAGAAAGCTCTTTAGCTGGAGCCACCCCATAAGCACTTTCTCTACAGTATCCCAGGCTTCCTCCAAATATTCCCTGACTTCTACACACGCGCGGATGTACATTAATCCATCAGTCTCTCTTCTGTATGTGCCTTGGCTCGAGTGCCTGTTTCCTTTAGAGTGCATGCGTCCATGTGCTCAGAGGAGATCTACATAGTTGCCAAATCATATTTCTTCTTTCTTTTTCTTTTTTTTGGGTTACAAAGGTTTATGCAGAATACAGAGCTTTTGTTTCAGGATTCACTTTCAGGACTGTTGGAAGACAAAAAAAGGTAAAACGCTTTCAGCACTGTAGATATGAACTTAAAATACTGAAAATGAAATGTGTTCATTTTAGATCTAATTATCTGCTTAGATACTGTATATAGTTTTAGCATTTATTTGAAATTGCTCTGCAGGAAAGGAGGAATTTAAATGGAGTTGACTACCCCCATTTTGTATTTTTACTTTCAGATATGAAGGAATACATTGACATTAAGTCACAAGTTCTACATTTGAAAATATATTTTGGGGCGGTATGTTGTTTTTTAATTATAGGGAGTTATGTTGGACTTGTCAATGACGTCTTTGTCTGCGCTGCATTTTTACTGTAACGGCTAAAACTAGCACACTGGATGGGAAGTGACCAAGCCAAAGCAGAATAGTCTTCTTTGAAGGATCTTAACACATTTAGTTTCGATATGATTAAATAGTTAATAAATAGTGTATATGTTGATATCAAATGCACTGTCAGCTAACCAAAGTGCAATATTTTCCAACTTCAAGATGTTTGTTTTTCACCACCAATGTGCCTTTCCTTGCACTGATGGGTGAATGCAATGTTCTTTGATGGAGTGCAGCATTTTGTTCAAGATTATGTAAAATAAATTTGAACTGAAACTCCTGCAGAAATATATCCTGCTGCTTTTGAAAATGGGGACGTGGTTTCTTGACCAGTTTGGCCTGTAGGTGTATGTATGTTGTCAGGCCAGTTATCAGGTACAGCTGTTTCTACTTCCTATCTTACTGACACCCACTCCCTTGCTCACAAGATGTTTTAATTTTTTAATGTCTTCCTTTAATGTTGTAATCTGCAACTAGATTCTTGTTTCTGTTGATGAATCTTTATTTGTATGGGGGTGCAGTGAATGTGACTGTCCAGCAGATGGAGCCACTGTTGTATATAAAATGCTAATAAATAAATGCAGATTTTCTAATATCTACCCCCGGCCTTGTCTCATCAGCAATATAAGTTAAAATTTCCAATGAAGGAATACACGAAACCTTTGAAAAATGTGAAATATTTATTGATTTATATGAAGCAAAAGAGTCAATGAAGGGAAATACACAAGAATAAGTAAAGGATAGTTGACAGAACTGGGACAGGGAGGGAATGATTAATAAGACACAAACGTATATCCCATACTCCTGTTCTCTTGCATTGTAGTATTCACATACCTGCAGCCTCACCCAGACAACTCAAACATTTCTGTAAGTCTCACTACAGTAAAATACTCTCCCCTCTCACAACACTTACTGGACTGGTTGTGTAAAGAAGCCATTTCAAACAGCATAACATACATCCCAGGTCACCCGTGGTTTGTGTTTCAGATATTACTTTATGTACTAATGACTCTTGAGCCCCCCACCTCGGTCAGCTGACCTGATGCACTGGTCTGTGTGACCAAAGACTCTAGAACATGACAAGGAGTTTTGGAAGGGAAAGTATTAAGTATACTAGCAGCTAGGAGCAGATTGACCACTTTCAGAGATTTTCCAATAAACCTGTGAGTTACAGGAACTCCCAGCTTTGTCAACCATTTTGTCAATCAACAACCACCAGTTTCTGAGCTCGCCTAGACAAGTCATCTAAGGACTGGAGTTGAATAAGCAAGATGGAAACAATTACACCAGCCTGTCAGGATGAAACGCAAGCAACAACCAAATGGGTTATATATTCCCAGTCTTTCTACATCCAAAAAAGTGTCTAGAGGCAAAAAGGCTAGGGTGTGATTACTGGAGAAGTACCATGCATCTCCCTGGAGACCTGTTTTTTCTCCAATCGACATTTCCATCCAAAACTATACGCCCAAGAACAGCCTACTTCTGTCCATGACAACTCTCGTTCCCAACAGCATTCCTCAGACATGACAAGAGGTGAGAAGTTACAGAAAAGTGACAACCGCTGATACATACAGTTCATTCTGGAAGTACAATAAAAACTACTTTGCTACATTGCCTGTGCTTGAAACCAGTCAAGCACTGATGTAAAACGTATCTATGATCACAACGTATATTAGTCTATGAGCACCATCTTGTAGATTCACAATGTAATGTTTCATTGCACAAATAATCGCTGATTTCCCATTTATTTGGGGCTGTAGCTGTGAAACATGGTAAATGGTCACTGTCCCTGGTGAAGACTAAAGCATTGTGTACCCGTTCTAGGTGTTTCTCACATACTGTTGTACACAGCCATAGTCTGACCTCAGGGCACTGCATCAAACATGGCTATGGCTTTAATGAAACACTATGCTACTGTATACATGTATGTATGCTCTCCTCTTTTATCTACTGAAGCCACAGTGTGCAAACCTGAAGCGCAGTCCGACATGAAAAGTGCACATCTGTTCAAAATCACTGCAACATCATAATGCAGTTCAGAAGAAGAAAAGAAAAAATGTTCACAAACGCATGAAAACGCCGGTATAAACTTTTAGCAATTTACTTGGCAAGAACTCCTACTGAGGGGTTAGTATTAGCACTTGAAGCCGCAAACGTCCTCTTGATCTCCACCTGCGACTTCTGTCGCATCTAAAATTGAAAATGTGCAGATGGTGCAGTCTCTGTGGAAGGCCGATGTCCTTTGAGTATTATGGGCTTCATTGACTTAGGCCGGATCTGAGTGTTTGTCTCATTCCTGAAATATGGTAATTTCTTCCATATCCATTGTCGGTTACAACTCCACTAATTAGTGTCAAGCATTTCCTAACAGACACACTATCCCACTAAACTGCATATTGTACTTGCTGGAAGCACTTTGCATACGGAACAGCTGAGGCACGGCATCATGGAAGACAGGGAGATACATAAACATGAGCTGTGGTTCTAACAAGGCTCGTGATATAAAATTACACTACAGGCTTTGAGTAACATATGGCACAAAAGGTCAATAATGGCATAAGTTGTTTTTTGTCCCCGATTTGATGTTTGGATATCATAAGAGACAAAAGTAAACAAGGACCAGCAAAACTCCAGTCTGACTCTGCTGGCTCATTTTCACTCAAATATAAAACAAAATGGAATGTAAAAGGTACCTATAAATAAAAAAAGCTAATTAAATACAAATAGTGATATTTCTTAAAAAATACAAAATAAAAAAGGGTGTGGGGTGGGGGTCTCGGAACCCCTCAGCTCATGGTTTCTTGCTCAGGTAATTGGAGGGGATCCAGCCCTCGGTCATCTGCCCCTCTCCTGTGTTTTTACAGAACCACCAGCCGCTGCTGTTCCTCTCCACCACCTCGAACACGGTGCCCTCCTTGAAGCCGGCCGTCTGCTCGTCGCCCTCAAAGTCCGCCACGGCCTGGTACAGCTCCTCCTTGCCGGGCTCCTTGAGCGTCGGGGGCAGGCACAGCGGGGGCAGCTTGTCCCTGGGGGGCCCCGGCTTGGCGCTCTTCGGCTGGGGCTTGGGGGCCACGGGCAGCCGGGGCCTGGGGGCGCCGTCCTCCGTCTCCCGCTCCTTATCCTTGGGCGGCGGCAGGACGAAGGCCTTGGGCTTCGGGGGAGGGGGTCTGTTCAGCGGAGGGGGCGCGGGCCTGGGGGCGTCGGCGCCGTCCTTCGGGGTCGGAGGAGGGGGTTTGGACTCGGCGCCCGGGCTGACGGGCTCCGGGGTCTTTTTGGGAGGAGGCGGTCTCCGCGGGCCGGCGGCGGGCCTCTGGGGGGGGTGTTTGTGGGGGGGTATGGCAGGCTTGGGCGGGTCGGGGCTCTCCGGCCTGTGACCGTTCTGCTGCTTGGGCGGGAACCGCGGCTCCTTGCCGGTCTTGCCGTTGTTGAGGGGCGGGTGCGGAAGGGCACTGGTAGGCGAACTGCCGGGCGCCGGGGTGCCGTTCTGCTGACCCGCTTCCGCTGATCCGGAGCCCGGCTCTGCCGGTTTGGCCGGCTTGAGTTTGCTCCGCAGATTGCTGATGTCCAGCTTGTTCTCAGCCGGGGGCTCCGGCTTGGCGGCCGGGACGGGTTTGGGCCGGATCACAGGTTTGGGCTTCACGAAAAGGGGCGGGGCGGCGGCGGCCTCGGGCTTCTCCTCAGGCGGGTCGGGCTTGGGCTTGGCCGGCTGCTTCGCCACGGGCTTCAGGTTGAACTTCTTCACCTCCTTGGCGGATACCTTGTGGCCGCACTCCAGGCCCATCTCGTTCTTCAGGTGCAAAGCCTTGTTCTTGTCCTCTTTTTTGGGCTCGGGGGGCTTCTCGGGCTTGAAGGGCGGCGCCTTGGGGCCGAGCAGAGGCATGATGACGGCGGGGGCGGGCGGCTTGGGGGGCAGCGGCTTGGCGAGGTCCGACCGGGGCTTCTCCGCCACCTCCGCCTCCAGGCTCTTGTTGATGGACTCCCGGCGGGGGGGCAGGGCCGGCTTCTCCTCGGCCGGGGGGGCGGACGGCGCCGGGGGCAGGGGGCTGGAGAAGGCCGACGCCCCCTTGACGGCGCCCGCCTTCCAGTCTCTCAGCTTGGGCCGGGCCACGGACTCGGGGGCCGTTGGGGGCTCGTCAGGGAGGGGCTTGGACCAGCTGTCCTCCGGCGCCGCCCCCCCGCTGGCAGCGGGGCCGTCCTCCAGCCTCAGCTTCTCCATCTCGTTGGGCAGCGGCGCCAGGAAGTTGGGGCGCAGGGCGCTGCTGGTCTTCTTGTACTTGTCGATGAATGTGACGGGGGCCCAGCCTTCCTTGTCCTCGATCTGGATGTACCACCAGCCGCTGGAGTTCTTCTCTATCACCTGATACACACACACACACACACACACACACACACAAACGGGGGGACAGCTGGTAAAGAAGCTGTTGTCATTTATATTTTGCTACTCTCGCACTTTGGCTTTAGCACTAGATTACTGTATGCTCTTAGTCACTTGCATAGAGGGGAGATGCACTTGTGAGTTCTGGCGAGTAGTAGTACACTGACTACCTACGTTAAATACAATTATCTTAAATCACGTTGGATTAAAAATTAATGACGGTAATGTATTGTAATGTAAAGCATTCTGTAATGTAAGCATTAAGTCCATACAAGTACACTGAGTAGGGAGGAGAGATGATTATGATTATGATTATGAGACCGTATGATATAAGGTGGGTCTCTCACCTCCACCTTGATGCCAGCCTGGAAGCTGATGCCGTCGGGGATGGTGGTCTGGAAGTCTGCGATGGTGTAAAACTCCTCCTCCACCTGGGGAGGGGTGGGAGGCTTGGGGAGGTTCACCCCCCTCGGCTGCAGGAGGACGAGACGGGAGGGGGGGTGGAGGAAGAGAGAGAGGGAGAGAGAGAGAGAGAGAGAGAGAGAGGAGACGGAGGGAGGAAGACAAGAAAACAGCGCCAGTCTTAGAATCAGTATTGACTTGTGGAAGATAAATACGGAATGTCAAATCAATATGAAAGCCGTTCTGTCCAACAGAATCTAAATCGGTTAAGTGGTTGCTTGAGCCGAGCACTTACGATGGTGAGGTCTCTGCGTGGGGGCGGTCTCGATCTGGCTCCGCCTTCTGTGGGAGTAAGCGGAGACGTTTGAGAAAGGCAGACTCTACCGAGCTGTCTGAGCTACATCCAAGAGAGGGGAAGACTGGAGAGGAGAGAGAGAGAGAGCGAGAGAGAGAGAGAGAGGAGAGGGGGACAGAGAAAGAGGGGGAAGAGAGAGGGCTGAGAGAGGTGGGGGGGGGCGGGGGAAGGAGAGAGGGGGGAATGCTGGTCTGATTGGCCCCAGCCTTGGTTCGCACTCACTGCGCTTGTTATCGGAGAACGGTGAGAAACACTGCTCCTTCTGGTTGTTGTCCCGGTTCTCCTTGGCCGCCGCGTTGTTCTGCTGGCTCTGGTTCTGCTTGGAGAACCCGTCCAGGTCATTGGTGCTGGCGCCGGCTGCGCCCGCCGCCAATTTCTGGGTCAGGATGTCAGCCTTCTTCAGATAGGAGGCCGGGGCCCAGCCCTCACGCCCCTGGTACCTGTGTAGACAAGAGGTCAGAGGTCAGATGAAGGCTCCAAAGTAGTTAAGCATAACCGTCAAAACCAAAGCTTTTTGGGGTTTAAGGAAACGGTGAAGGGTTTGTAAGTGGTACGATGCGGTGTACGATGTGGTACGATGCAAGTTTTGAATCGGTCCCAGATCTCTTAATCGGTCCCAGATCAATTCAGTTATTTTCACCCGAACAACACATTGCATACGCGGTACGTTCTGGAAGCCTTCTGACCTGATCTTCCACCAGCCCTCCAGGTTCTTCTGGATGACCTCCACGGTCATGCCCCTCTCCAGGTCGATCTCGTCCTGGTCGCGCGCCGCGTACGGGTAGATCACCGTGTACTTCTCCTCTGTGACGGACGGAAGAAGACAGTCGTTTGAGACGAGCGACATGTAAACGCCTGTCTCGAATATATACAAGGACCGCACATTCACAAAATGCCAAAATGGAAGCAGCAATGACGCGGACAAGCGGACGGACGGGGGGGCAGCTATGCGGGGAGAGCGCGTGGTGGCGCGGTACTGCCTGACGGCCATCACGGTTAGTCTGGAACCCTTCCATGTTACAGTGCCTCTGCCCGATGCTTGTGTTGTACTGCGGTGCCCTGAGGTCTGTCGCAGGCTGCGAAGCTCTCACGCACCGCTGCGCCCTATAGGTCAGAGTTCCCTGGCCTTCAGCCCTCGCTTCTCTCCTACCATATTTGGGCGTGTTTGACTCAGAACCAGTGATTATTGTTTGCGCTCCAATTACACTCTCCTGCTGTCAGTCCCTGAGGTTAACTTCGCACCGAACTTGGCAAACAGGCCGTCATGTTCACTGGCCCTGTAGAATGGAACCACTGACAGATTTGCAGCTTAATGAGTTGATCCCGATTAGGGCTTTGAAGGGTTTGGAGTCAAATTCAATTGGAGCCTGTTGCGTCCCTGGCTAGATTCCATCTCTTCCTATCTGCCTTTTTCCTTTTCAGGCGTATAACTCTGTGTAATTGCTATGCTGTGTATTATGTGCTTTAATGTTGTTTTATGCTGTGTTGAAATTGTTATTGCTGCTGCTGTTGTGTGTTATGTGTCTTTAAGCCTTTAAGGCTGCTTAATATGTTGTTTGGAATTGTATTACTACTATTGTTTAATGTTGTTATTATATACATACTGTTTACTGTATATTGCTTGAAATGGATTGCGGCTGTCTTGGCCAGGGTTCCTTCAAAATAGAGATTGTCATCTCAACAGGACTTCCCTGGTTAAATAAAGGATTCTATTGGTCTAACTCTCTGTGACAGTGTTCATGTAAATAAAGTTGGGCAGTTTGCTTGGTGGAGAAGATGTGAGACACACATGCGACACAAAACACACACATACGCAGACAAATCTACTGCAGACCTACAAACAAACAGGACATTAGGTCTATGCTACTATGTGTACTAAAGGATACACTTCTTAAGGACTTTTTTGGTTATTTTGCGTCAAAGTTAGGTATGGTCAATGTTCAGTTAGAGTCATGTGAATGGTATATCCATAACAAAAATCTGAGCGGTTACATCGCAATTTATCTGATATGAAAACCAATCGTTTCTAAATATGCAATTGGAAAGTGCAAATGTTGAATTGCGTGCACACAACATGCACCGTTCTACATGCTGGGGTCTGGTTACCATGCTCGGGCCCTGCATGCCAAACACACACACACACACACACACACGCACACACACAGTGTAGAGGGGAGAAAAAGAGGCGTGCGCTCCACCTTGCCCCAAGCCTGTGCTGAACAGATCCCCTAAAGTTCTCCTTCTCCCCACGTGCCTGGGCAGTGACCAGTATCTCCTCGACACTGTCAGCAGAGCACAGCGGTCGGGGGGTGGGGGGCAGGAAGTAAGCAAACAGGAAGTGAACACTCCGGCTCTAGTTTGTCTTCAGTGGTTCGACTGTTCATGAAGCAGCGTGAAGAGACGGGAAATCACGGCGCCCTGTTTCCCTAAATAACTTTGCCTGTGCTGCTCCGTGGCTTTGCTCCGAACAAATCCATCACGTCGGACGGGAGAATAAAACAGAGATTTATGTATTGGATACGCAGATCTAAGGGCCTGTGCTGTTCTGAGCTGGGCTGTTTCCAGTGTGTTGGTCCTCAGAGAGCTGTTACTGGGTGGGGGGGGGGGGGGGTGGGGGATGGCCAGTTACCTTCCTCTCCTGGCAGGGAGAAGTCGTCAGGGTCGTCCTGGGCCTCCAGGCACGTGGCGGGGACCCAGCCCTGGGCGTCCTCCGAACTGACAAACCACCATCCTGCGCAGACAAACACACACACGCGGGCGTGTGTACACGCACACGCACGAACATGCACACATACACACAAAGGAGCGCACACACACACATGCATGCATGCAATGACACGCACGCACGCACGCACACACACACACACACACGCACACACACGCATACACGCACACATTAAGCACTCTCGGTCCAACATCAGGTTGCTAGTTGACCATGCATGCGGGTGACCATCGGGCGTCCTGCTACCTGACTCGTTCTTCTCGATGACCTCCACCGTCTGGCCCACGTGCAGGCTGATCTCCGAGCTCTCCTGCTTCTCGTAGTCGGTGACGGCCACGTACTGGTCCAGCAGCAGGGGGTCTGCGGAGGTGGAGTCTCCTGGAGGAACACACACACCAGGGGTTAGCTAAATCTCAGTAGTTCACCCAGTCTGAAGAAGTGAAATGAAATTCAGCGAATGACACTGAACAATCTGGACATGCAGTTCTGCTTGTCGATTGGCTGGATTTCAGTCCACTTCTTGCATTGAGCGGTCTGACCCCAGTTTGACCCCGACCCAGCAGACGTGGTGGGCGATTTCCGCTCCCCTTGCTGCCTCACAGATTAGCCCAGAGAGGGGCGGGGGCGGAGGCGTGATTGGAGCGACAGGCCCTGGACCCCTCAGCGAGCCCTCACTCTTACCCGGACACTTGTTCGGACCCGAGATGACACGGTCGGTTTAGGTCACGTGGTGTAACGGCATTACCATCGTGCCGTTGTGGCTTTCTGCCATTTTGTTTAGACCTATCTCACTATCTTATCATCTACAGTGCACAAGTGACTGGTAAGCAGGGGCGAGGGGTCCATTTGGGATTGTATGAGGGGAGGGGGGGGGGGGGGGGGGTTAGAGTTAGAGGAGAGGACCAGACAGGAAGGAGGGTTATGCCAATCATCAACATGTAGCATGAACAGGGACAAACCACCACCAGGTTAGCCTTCACCAAGACAGTCACCCAACCAAGACAACCTCCAAGATTATAACCCGAAGGTTATAGACCAGATAACAACACACTCCTGATTCAGTTCAATGTTGGCCATGGTCCTACAGTTTCATGTGGTCCTACAGCCCTATACATGGCAGGTCTCCATATTTGTGAGGAGGTTTGCAGCCAAACTTACTTGCTACCGTGGTAAACAGAGCCCATGGATGCAGTGGGGAGTGGGGATTGGGGGGGGAGGCGGCTACCGCTGGGCCAAAGCATGCAGCTAGTATCTCTGGAGGCGTCCGTTCACGGTCACGCCGTCCACACGGGGCTGACGTCACAACCAGGGCAGGGGGGTGGTGAGGGGTCAGGGAGGTGTCAGGTTGGGAGGGTCCTCTCTGGAGCTCGAGCCATGCAGTCATCACACAGTGAGCTTCAAGCCAGCGCTGCACTACCTGGCCCGCCTCTGCCCCCCCCCACGACCTACCCCCTCCCCTCCAGCTTCGTACTCTACTATCCCCAGCCTTCTGCCTCCCTCACCTCACCTGACCCCCCCCCCCCCCCCACACACACACCCTTTTACCCCCCCACCATGCTTCTAGACACTACCTGCCCCCCCCCCACCCCCCGCCGCTGCCATCGCAGTCCAGTCTGCACCAACCCACTTCTCCTCTTTACTCTGAGCTGCCACGCCCCCCCGGCCCCCATCCGGCCTTTGACCCTGTCTTTCCAAAGTATACCTTGTACTCCTTCCTCCCCGCTGCACCTCCCTGCTGTACCTGCCCCCTCTCCTCTCTCTCCCCGGCACCATGCAGCCCCTCCTCAAAGACACCGGCCACCTAAAGGACCTATAGCCTGGGCTCGGGGCTTGGGGGGGTGGGGGGCTGGGGTTATGGGCCGGGCCAGGGAGGGCAGTCGAGGCTCACATGGCTGGTACATCCCCCCCCCCCCCAGGTGAAACACAGAGCAGGGCCAAGCACGGGGTCTGTTACTACCTCTCTTTAGGAAAGTAGTCGCTCGATCCACAAGCCCTGATGGAGGAAAAGGAACGAAGAAGCATTTTGATCAAGTGGAACTTGAACTCTGTTGGGTTAGAGGAGATGAATGAAAAAGAGCTCAAACTGTGGATGTGATGACGTGTCTATACAGAGGGATTCATTCAAGAATGGACAGGGAAAGTACTGTTAGTAGTTATGGATGGGCATTTGAATGCACCCTCAGTCCTCACAGCTAGATGGCGCCCACGTCTCTGTGGATAAATATAAACCAGTGGACGGCAATACTCCAACACAGAGTCACATGACCAATGATAAGATGATGGATTAAATAAATACAATAACATAATTATGATCAACTTAACTGTATACCTCAATGACACTCCTCCATATGATAAAAAACCACATGGCCACACCAAACGCTCTGCCTATATATATATATATATATATATATATATATATATATATATATATTAAATCAAAGTTTCCTTACCTGACTTCTTCTTTCCAATAGGTTCCCTGTAAAATGGAGAAGAACATAATTTAATTACCATTGAGTCAAACAGGATTGTTTGGATTGAAAGAACTTGGGAAAACTCATGACCTAGAAACCTCATCTTCAATATTTCCACCTATGTAACTATGAGCATATGCCTCGGCAAATACACAATTTGAACCCTGTAACCAATCACTCAGGTCCCCTTTAGAAAAAACACTGCCACTCACTTTCATATGAATGCTTTGATTTGGTCATGGTTCAACCACTGTCAGACGTCAATAAAACCTGCATTGGTTCTGCTAGTTAAGCTCTCAGGGTGATTGCAGCAATTCAGTGCTTCTCATATGTTCAGCCGAGGTCAATCTGAGGCAGAATATGGTTGACTGTTGAGTCCGATACTAGGACGACTGTAAATGCTGTGATACAGCATCGACTTAGTCTGCTTTAGCCATCAGACGAGAGCAAAACCCCATCAATTCACATCAGCAAAAGCTGATTCAATGTCCAGATGCCCAAGGAGACAGACTGAGGTGGTGAATTCTCTCTCTCTCTCCCTCTTTCTCTCTCCCTACCCCCCTCTCTCTCTCTCTCTCTCTCTCTCTTGCTCTCCCTTCCCCCCTCTCTCCCTCTCTCTTTCTTGCTCACTCTCTCCTCCCTCTCCCTACTTCATTTCTTCCTGGCGTCTGTCCTTTTCATTTCCCTGTACAGAATCCATGCTCTCAACAATCACGTAATGCATTGTTCGCTTGGCACCCCTGTTAATTGGTCTCGTTATAAATCTTTAGTCATTAGTGTGCCCTTAATGCACTGTAAATAGAAGACCCAGCCAAGACAACCTAGACAGAGGGTAGCACCACACTGCGACTGTACAACCCCTTAACAGGGGTCAGGCCAAATGAGTTCCCATTGGTCCGCGGATGAGTCAGGCACAGTCCTCGAAGGGCACGTCGCCTGGAGGGACTAATGCCATTGGAGGGCTGGGCTCAATCTGGACACTCTGGAGCCGCGGGCTCGTAAAAACCGTAGCCTAGCCGGCCTCTCAAACCCAGAGCAACTCAGCTGCTCCGCCAGGGGCCAAACCACATCGGCCCCGCCCAGCGATGAGCCACGCTAGTGTCTCCTCCCCTCAAGCTCCCCTCATCCTCCCCTCTCTCCTGTCCAGCTACTCCAATCCTTCTGATGGACAGGGCAGAGACGTCCCTCTCGGCGTGGACGATTTACGGGGGGGGGGGGGGGCGGGGCTGTATCTCCTCCTCCTGAGAGGGCCCGCGAGCGCTCTGTCGGCCAGCGCACGTCGCATCGGGGGGGGGGCGGTAATCCAGTTTTAATAAAGACAAACCAAGGTCTTTTCTGTATTCGTCGGCCTCCCTCGCCCCACCTCTCTCTCTCTCTCTCTCCGCACGGCGTCAGATGCTTAGGGCTTTGTCTGCAGAGTAATAAGGTATGTGTCCTTGGCAGCGCGCTGGGAAGGGAGCGTTGTTGTCTGTCTGCCGTGACCTGCTGTCTGTGACAGCATCCATTCATCCTGATCAGCCGTGACAGGCTCGGCTGTATTCCTCTCCGCACGCGGACGAGTTATTCCCTCCCAGCCACACTCGCATATCGTATTAGACAAACAGGCACCGGGCGGCCATCTTGGATTTCTTTGTCTAGGTAGCTGACTCATGACCGCTCCAGGTGACAGGCTAATACTGGGGAATGATAATCAATCCAATAGCGAATCCATCACCGCTCGAATGCATTTGCACTCGTTCCACACACAAGTCGATAATGTGTGTAGAAGCGGACAGGCGCCCACATGGACCGGCTGAGTAGGGAACATGACACTCATAAATGCCCAAGTCGTTTTGTGAGGCCGGTATGAGTGATGTATGAGTGCGTCCCCGGACGAGGCTATGATACCAGGAGAAAGGTGTCATGAGCTGCCAGGCAAACGTTTATGGGAAGCTGTTCCTCTTTTATAAACCGTGACGTGTCAGGGAAAAACGGTCTGAAGGGTGACGACAGTCTCCGAGGAGATGAGAAGATAATTGCACCGTGAGGACTCAATCAAGTGCCAGGCTGTGGAGGTGACGACGGGCCGAGCCCACTCGAACCGAAGCCAGTTTGAATACGAGCCTCGAGAGCGTGACGACAGACTAGTTGGGGTGAGGCGGCTGAGCTAACGTGCCGGTTGACATGTGCTGTTTTTCTGCGAGGGGGCCAACGCCAACCCGGGTCACGGGCCCCGTGGAACCAGCGACCCCTGACCCCGTCTGCCCTCCAGGCGTCGCCTGCGTTTTAACGACAGTGCATTCCGTAGGCGGTGCGGGGGAAATGCCGTGGTTACTTTACGACTCACCGTCGGCACGTTGTAACTGTCAACCGCCTGGCTATGACGCTAATGTGCTTAGTGAGATTTACAAGAGGGCAGGCCGACCCCTGTCTTTTTCGACACCGTGGAACTGCCGTGCGGACTCAGCACTCAGCACCGCAAAACGAGGGCCGCTGTGTCGC